>NW_020665189.1:4565553-4579168 GCF_002925995.2 Terrapene triunguis | reverse complement strand
CTTCCGCCTTACTTATTCGTTCTTTGTTTATAAAATAGCCAACACCAGGTGATGGGGGTAACTGATTAAAACCAACTTTACTGGTTTGTTACAAAAAGCTCTGGCTAAGTATGCCACAAGTAATGTTATATATGCAATAAAACGTGGGACAAAACTTAATAAAATTTCACTGTGTGAGATACATATGAATTATTGAATACCAGTATAACTCTTATTAACCAGGAAATGATCATTACCCCTTGTCACCCAGTCAGGTACGTACACAACAGGAAGAAAGAAATTTCTTTTCTATGAGAGGGTTTAATAAAACCTACAGTCACTGTCTTTGCGTTTACCTTCATTTTTCTTGTATTAGTTTCAGTAGTGAGGGCTAGCTCCTGGAATTCCCTATCAACTGTTTTGTTGCTAGAGCTTATCGGGAAATTATTTTTCCTGTGACAATTTTTGACAAAATGTCTTTGAAATGTTCGAGATATTCATTGAAATTTTTAAACTAAAAATGTTCAGTTTTTGGCAAATTTTCAGTATTCCAGGTTTTATTTTTTTTTCTATGAAATCCCCAAAATGTCAAAAAACAGTTTTTTCACAAAAATTACCTCATCTTTAAAAAATGAACATTTTTAATCAGGGAAAAAATATGAAGAAGTGGGGAGGTGTATACAGCATTGGTGAGATTATTGCTGGAATGCCATGACCAATTCTGGTGCCCACGCTTCTAAAAGAGGGCTGAAAAATTGGGAAAGGTTCAGAAAAAAAACACAAGAAAGATCTGAAGTCTGGAAAACATGGCTTATAATGAGAAACATAGGAAGCTCAATCTAATTAGTTTATCCAAGAGAGGTTTAAGAGGTGTCTTGAACATGGTCTACAACAGTGGTTTTCAACCTGTGGTCCACAGATCCCAGGGTCCACAGAGTATATCTAAGATTTCCAAAGGTTTCTGCACCTCCATTTGAAAGTTTTTAGGGGTCTGCAAATTAAAAAAGGTTGAAATACACTAGTCTACAAGTACTTACCTGGAGAAGAGATTTCTGATGATAAATGGCTCTTCAATTTAGTAGAAAAAGGCACAAAAAGATCCAATGTTTGGAAATTGATGCTAGTCAAATGCAGACTAGAAATAAAGTGAAGATAATTAACTGGAATAACTTACCTAGGGCATGGTAGATTGCCAACCACCATCAGGACTGGAATCTTTCTAAAACTGATCCCTTAGCTCAAAGAGAAGTGATGGGTTTAATGCCGAAATTACTGGTTGAGACTCTGTGGACTGTGTTATGCAGAAGATCAAAATAGATGATCCTAAGAGTCCCCTTTAGCCCTACTTTGGGTTCCATATTTATGGACGTTAAAATACAATAATAAAACAAGTCAAGCTTTCCTAAATTCAAAAATGAAAATGCTAAGAAACACCATCATTTTCACAATAGCTAAATACACCTAGGGATTGCAGAACCTCCTTTCATAGATATACATGATAAATATGTATTTTCATAACTAGGTGTCTGTGTGATGGCCCAATCCATACCACAGCTTTCTCCCAGAGAAGCCTGTCAGCTGTAGGACTCCTGTGGGAGGGAAATGGGGGGGAGAGGTCCCAGCTGCTCCAAGTCTCTCCAGTGGGAGAGGAGTGGAGGGGGCGGGGAGAGATTCCATCCGGTCCCAGTCTCTCTGGTGGGAGGGGGGGTGAGGTCCCAGCCGGTCGCAGTCTCTCTGGTGGGAAGGGAGTGGATGTGGGGCAAGAGGTCCCAGCTGGTCCCAGTCTCTCTGTTGGGAGGGAAGTGGAGGGAGGAGAGGTCCCAGCCGGTCCCAGTCTCTCCGGTCTCCGGATGGAGGCAAGTGGGGGGGGTGAGGTCCCAGCCAGTCCCAGTCTCTCTGGTGGGAGGGGAGTGGAGGCGAGAGAGGTCCCAGCCAGTCCCAGTCTCTCCGGTGCGAGGGGAGGGGAGAGGGAAAGGTCCCAGTCCATCTCTCTCACCCGGGGCCAGTCTGTGGAGAGGAAAAGAAGCAGCGATTGAAGTTGTCAGCAGCTGGCTGGAGCAGGGACAGTGGCTCCTCCTGGAGCTCCAGCCTCTCGGGCCCCCTGGACCTGGATCCCTGCTTCCCAGAACCCCAGACCCCCATCTCCTCACGCTGCCTCGTCCACCTCTTCCGTTTCCAGGCCCACTGTGGAAGGAGAGATGGTGGCTCGGCAAGGACATTCACCTGAATTCATTGTAGTGTCTATGGCCAGGGGAGGGTCTGGGCCTCCTGCCCCCCCCCCCATTGCACCCCTGCCATCACCTCTTTGTGCTGGGTGCTTCAGGTGCATTGGTGGGTGGTGGAATTCAGTGCCTGGTCTCTCATCAGTGCCTTCCCCTCAGAGCTGGGAATGCAGACAGCCACAGCCACCCCCGCCTCCCATGCACCAGCAGCTGGCGAGCACTCAACACAGGGTGTCTCTCCAGTGCTTTCTGCTGGGAGCCCATGCCATGTTAGGAGTCTTCTGGGGCCCTGCTCTGAGTCCCACGGGGTCACTCTGTGCCGGGGAAGGGGAGGGGAGGGGCTCTGTGCTTCGTGGGCTGTGGCTGGAACCTGGGGAATTTGCCCCAAAGAAATAGACACTGTAAAGCTTTTCAAAGCTATTGAAGTTTCAGATTAACAAGGCCAGAATCAGAGGACAGCTCCTTGGGGAAATGCCATTCGTTGCATAGCGATAGCCCCAACGCACCAGGGAAGTTCTCCAAAGTGCTGGAGAGTGGAGGCGAAGCTTGGAAACCTGGAGGAAAGCTCCGGCGCACTGAAACATAACAGTGCTTCGAGGCAAGGCCTCCACCGCCCAGAAACAGACAGGCAATGACCCCAAAGGGCAAGAGCCACTGTCTCAAAGCGCTCAAGTGCCATTGCAAAGACCTTCTCAGGGCAAAACAGGCCAAGGCCTCACCTGGCAAAGTGCCAAAGGGCTTCACCAAACCATGGTTAAGCTGATGGGCAGAGAAGAGCAAGGCACGCAGACAACTCATGAAAAATAAACCCTAAGCTCTGACTGGAAAGGAAGGAGTCTGCACAAAGATCCCCAAAGCAGGGCCCTGGGGTCTGAGCAACTCTTGAACAGGTGGAGTGACTTTGCTGACTGTGATCAAGAAGGAATTTACTAGAATATTAAGTAATCCAGTGTTTGGAGATCCAGGGAAACGTGCCACCCCCAGAGGGGAGAGAATTGGCTTCCCTAGGGGCCAAACTCCGTTATGCTTGGGAAGTTCCACCGTCTTGCTCCAGGAATGAGAATCCTGCAAGATGAGCTGGTCAGAGAAGCAGAATTCCAAGGTAAGTAATTTTCTGTTGTTCTCCCTGCACCTTGCTTAGATGGCTCAGAGATGCAGCCCTTTCTTTCAATCCTATACATTTTCCAATGTACATTGGCTCTCCAGCTGCATTGTACTCCACACATCAGGAGTCTACCCTTCTCTAATATGCTGTGCTGAGAAATTAAAACAATACATGGACTCTGGCAAGTGACCTGACTTCATTACTGATTTGCTTCCAAACAGGGGATGACACCTCGCTCAGCCTTGTTCAGAAGCTTCTGGGCCACACGACTTATTGGGCTTCACATGTTATGTAGCGAGCGTCATCTTTTCTGCCATTATCTGCAGATCTGTTCAAGAAAATCTATTCTGTCTAGCTCTTCTGATTCAGGGGTGTATGGACCTTCCTAAAAAGTCTGGAATAAGTGTTTAATCCTCTGTATCTTGCTAGTAAATTGCCATTTGTGCATGATTTCTCCAACTTCTTTTGAGCTCTTTTTTTTAATAGTTGTGCCAGCAATGAGTCAGGCTTGAGTTTGCATTGTCAGACAATCTACTACTAGCGGTTTGGCTAGAAAACTCAGTTTGTTCCATGAGAATGGTGTTTAACTGCCCTCTAGTGGTAATTCATTGTGTCACTCTCTCAGGATTTTCCCCACTTTCAATTACTTCTCCACAACATCCTCTTTTAAATCTTTCCCTCTAGTTTCTTTATTGGGAGTTTTTTGTTTTGTTTTTATTTCTCTCTGCCAATGCAGTTCCAGGCCAATGACTTCTTAGTGCATTTAGCAAGGTTCCATAATGTATTTTCATTTACCACTTCGTTGTCATCTTCTTTAACAAAATCTTAAAAGCATTCCTTATTCCATTCCTGTTGTGCTGCAGTATTAGCTCATTCAGTCCACAGCTGAAAGCTCATTTGGGCTTGCTAATTACAAGTTAACCCCAGTTGCTTTGCTTCCCATTCCAACAGCTATTTTATTCTGAGTTGGTTGCTTGGTTGGATTTTCAGTAGATAGTACATCTTTCTACAGATTAACTGTCCTTTTTCAACGTACGTTGTATGCAGCGTTATAGGCGGGTCGATCCCGGGATATTACAGAGACACCTCACCGACTTTATATCTCTTTCAACTTCACATTTTATTTAGTTATTTAGTTTACATAGACTATATTTTGGATCAGTTTCTTTTTCTTTAGCCAAACCGTAAACATTAATTTATAATCATGTTGACTGTGGATGGAGGGAGGAATAACAGAAAATGCAATAAATTCAACTGAAACAGGATTTGAATTCATCACAGTCCCTTCTGAAATGTGAAGTAGACATTTATATCCACTAGGCAACACTGCTTTGGATTAACTTCCATGGCAATTAACAGGTATTAAATGAACCATGGCAGGACTCCTGTTCTGCTTATTGAAAGAAATGGAAAGGAATATTGAAAATTACAAGGGAAAAGTATATACAAAACTGAATACCAGCATTCACAGACAGTGCACCATTCATTGGTTCATATCAAGATCTATGTGCATGCAAATATTGCAGACTTCATGGACCATGTGTTTGCTTCCCCAGCAAAAGAGGGAGCGCAAATGAGTGTAACTGAAGGAAGAATCTGATTAAAGGAATTTTCCTATGTTTTGCTGTCCATAAAGCAGGCAGCTTGTGAAATGATTTATGGCGTGATTAGCTCCGTGACTAACCAGACTAAAGTCCCAACAGTCAATGGTGCCATGTAGCTACTTGGTTATTAATTAACTGTACTGCAGTAGTGTTTAGAAGTCTAAAGAGAGCCCCAGTGCGGTAGCTACTGTACAGACAGGTAGTGAGAGGCAATTCGTGTCCTGAAGAGCTGCCTCTCTAAATAGACCAGACACATGCAGGGTGGGAGGGGGAGAGGGTGCACAGAGAGAGGAAGTGACTTGCCCAAGGTCACCCAGTAGGTCAGAGTCAGAACTGGAAATAGAGTTCAGCTTTTATAAGTCCCTCTCTGTTGGAGGACTAGGTTGCCTCTCAGGTTCCCCCGCCCCCCCACCCCCATGGGCCCCACCCCGTAGCTGGCTCCTGTCTTCATGGGGTTTCTTATCTCTGTTGGCTCCAAAGAGTCTCAGTCTATTCCAGTTTCATTACCGAAAGTGTGAGGCTTGGCTGTGAGACCCTTCAAGTGGGAGTGAACCAGGCAGAAGGGCCATAAGCAAGGGATGATGAGGGGCAATATTTAGTTGCGGGGAACTCTTTGCTGGGAGCCTGTGATGGGATGCTCATCCCACACAAGGCCTGAAGAGGTTAAGGTGCATAGGTGGCCAATTAACTGCCCAGGCTGCACTTGGAGGAGGAGCCAGGGACCCCAACTTAACTAGATGAGGCTCAGCTGGCTGGGAACAGGAGTGGGCTGTATAAAGCCAGGAGCTGAGAGCAGCCAGGGGCTGCAGGGAAACCGTCTGCAGGGAGGTGTGTTCGGGACTATAGAGGGAAGTCCACAGTTACTCCCTGGGAGGAGGGAGTTTGGTCTGGCAAACCTGGGCGCAGGCAGGAAAAGCTCTGGGGAAAAGCAGCAAGGTACAGGATAGTGCAGACCTTGGCTGCTGATCAAAGGGTCCCTGAGCTGGAGCCTGGCATAGAGGGGAGGGCCTGGGTTCACCTACTAGCTGCTAGGGAGTGGGCTGCAGGGGACAGTTTGCCCCAAAAGGCTTTGATGGCCTGGGGGGGGGAGGGGCATAGTGACCTGGCTGGAGAGCTAAGTCACAAAGAGGAAGCTGCAGCCCCTGGAGCAAGAGGGGCCGCAGGCGCAGGGTGAGAGAATTTGACAGGTGGATAAACTGCTGGAGGAGAGCGCAGCACCTGGCAGGAGCTAATCCCCAGAGCGGCCAGAAGGAGGCGCCCCTAGTAGTGAGTGGACCCGAGACAGGGCCACCAAGGGGTATTTTGTGTTTGGTCCAGTTTTATTAAAGATCTTGGTTAACGCTATGGAAGAAGGTGTACCAGGCATATTATTCTTTACAAATGCTGTTAATCTGAGAGCACGGCAAGCCCAGGTGGGGGGGTTAGACAGATGGGCAGGAAAGAGAAGATATCTTACTCCGTATGTTTAGGGAGGAAGGCTGAGGCAATGGTGAGGCTGCTAGCCTGGTACTTGGGAGAGCCCCGTTCAATTCCCTCCCCTTCCGTAGACGTCTCATGGGTCTTTAGGTAAGTCACGCAGTCTCTCTGGGCCCCAGTTCCCCATCTGTGCAATGTGGATGCCAGCACTGCCTGCTCACAGAGGTGCTGTGGGATAAACCCATTGAAGAGTGTGAGCTGTTCAGACACTACGGTGATGGCAGCTGGATATGTACCGAAGCTAGAAATACAGCCAAGGAGAGCACACCCCAATACATCTGGGGGAGTGTGACTTTAAGACTACAACTTGAGGGAGAGAGCTGGAAAGTAGCAATGCTGAAGGCAATCTCAGGAATAGCAGATAATACGCTAGGGATGAACTTGCAAAGAGATCCCCATCACCCGCCCCATGACTTTGGGCTGTGTCTGCTTGAAGGATCGGGTCACAGAGCAGAGAAGTGATAGCTCCAGTCTGGCTGCCTCTGGTGGGACTGGAGATAGGACTTTAATACCATGTTAAGTTCGGCCCGGTCTACACAAGGAAATTAGATCAGTATAAGTACATCACTCAGAGAGTACTCCACACCCCGGAGCGACGCCGTTAAATAAACCTAACCCCAGTGTAGACAGCTTTATTCATAGATTCATAGATTCATAGATTCTAGGACTGGAAGGGACCTCGAGAGGTCATCGAGTCCAGTCCCCTGCCCGCATGGCAGGACCAATTACTGTCTAGACCATCCCTGATAGACATTTATCTAACCTACTCTTAAATATCTCCAGAGATGGAGATTCCACAACCTCCCTAGGCAATTTATTCCAGTGTTTAACCACCCTGACAGTTAGGAACTTTTTCCTAATGTCCAACCTAGACCTCCCTTGCTGCAGTTTAAGCCCATTGCTTCTTGTTCTATCCTCAGAGGCTAAGGTGAACAAGTTTTCTCCCTCCTCCTTATGACACCCTTTTAGATACCTGAAAACTGCTATCATGTCCCCTCTCAGTCTTCTCTTTTCCAAACTAAACAAACCCAATTCTTTCAGCCTTCCTTCATAGGTCATGTTCTCAAGACCTTTAATCATTCTTGTTGCTCTTCTCTGGACCCTTTCCAATTTCTCCACATCTTTCTTGAAATGCGGTGCCCAGAACTGGACACAATACTCCAGCTGAGGCCTAACCAGAGCAGAGTAGAGCGGAAGAATGACTTCTCGTGTCTTGCTCACAACACACCTGTTAATACATCCCAGAATCACGTTTGCTTTTTTTGCAACAGCATCACACTGTTGACTCATATTTAGCTTGTGGTCCACTATAACCCCTAGATCCCTTTCTGCCGTACTCCTTCCTAGACAGTCTCTTCCCATTTTGTATGTGTGAAGCTGATTTTTTCTTCCTAAGTGGAGCACTTTGCATTTGTCTTTGTTAAACTTCATCCTGTTTAACTCAGACCATTTCTCCAATTTGTCCAGATCATTTTGAATTATGACCCTGTCCTCCAAAGCAGTTGCAATCCCTCCCAGTTTGGTATCATCCGCAAACTTAATAATCGTACTTTCTATACCAATATCTAAGTCGTTAATGAAGATATTGAACAGAGCCGGTCCCAAAACAGACCCCTGCGGAACCCCACTCGTTATGCCTTTCCAGCAGGATTGGGAACCATTAATAACAACTCTCTGAGTACGGTTATCCAGCCAGTTATGCACCCACCTTATAGTAGCCCCATCTAAATTGTATTTGCCTAGTTTGTCGATAAGAATATCATGCGAGACCGTATCAAATGCCTTACTAAAGTCTAGGTATACCACATCCACTAGGTATACCAATCCATTAGGTTGATGGAGAATTGTCCCAGGGAGGTGGATTACCTATGCTGATTGGAGAAACCGCCCCCCCCCCCCACATAGGTAGTGTCTTCACTGAAGCGCTATGAGGGCTATGTCCTCCCACTTTTTACTGGCCAAAAGGGTGAATGACGGGGAGGGGGATGTGGAGGAAGAGAGGGCGGAGAGGAACAAGCAAGAGGCAGGGCCTCGGGGGGCACGGGCAGAGGCGGGGACTCGGGAGGGGGAAGGGGCAGGGAGGAGCCTGGGGGAAATGGGGTGATGCAAGGGCGGGGCCTCGTGGAGAGAGGGGTGGAGCAAGGGTGGGGCCTTGGGGAGAAGGGACGGCATGGGGACCAGGCCTCAGGGGGGAAAGGGCAGGGCCACGGTTTGGGTGCCGGTGGCCCCTCCACTTTTAGGGACCTTCCACCACTCCTGGGCACCGATGCAGCATTTTAAGTGTAGACAAGCCCATAGTGCATGTGCCTAGTGTCTCATTGGTGCATTTTCTAAACTGGACAAACTAATCATGTATTCATAGGTTCTAAGTCCAGAAGGGACCCCAGTGAGCAGCTAGTCTGGCCTGTATCACACAAGCCAGAGAACTCCCTGTTCTGGCTGATTATGAATAATTGGGCCTGGCTCTCTTTATGAGGCAGAGAGGATGCTGGGCCAGGTTTAGAGTCTGGGGAAGGACCAGGCTTAAATTTTGTCTGGCCTGCATCAGCGCATTTGTTGGCCAGGAGGCCCCCACCCACTCCCATGCTATCACCGCCCAGGGTGTAGGCTGTGCCAGCCGGTTCTGCACACTTCATGCAGGCTTGCATATCCTGCTCCAAGCACACTTGCTATCCCCAGGGACCTACAGCTTGGGCTGGGCACATCCCAGGAAGTGAATTGAATGATAGAGGGCAACGTGGGTGGAGAGGAGAGTCAAAGAAGAGCAACAAAATTAACGAAGAGGCTGAAGGGTTTCACTCGTTAGGGAAGAATTGAGGCCAAAATTCTCACACATGGCTGCTTACTATTAGGTACTTAGCTGATGGGACATACATTGAGGGGCCGCCTTTGAAAATATCGACCTAAATTATGTAAAAATTAAGAACATAAGAACGGCCATACTGGGTCAGACCAATGGTCCACCCAGCCCAGCATCATGTCTTCCGACAGTAGCCAGTGCCAGAGCTTGAAGGAGAGTGTACAATATAGGGCAATTTTGGAGAGACCCACCTCTGTCTTCACCTCCTGGCTTCTGGCAGTCAGAGGTTTAGGGTCGCCATGAGCATGGGTTATATCCCTGACTATCTTGGCTAATCTTGCCCAGACCTGAAGAAGAGCTCTGTGTAAGCTGTCGGTGAAAGGGACAAGCTTTCGAGAAGTTGGTCCAATAAAAGTTATGACCACACCCACCTTGTCTCTCTAATATCCTGGAACTAACATGGCTACCACAACACTGCAAACATCTTGGCTAATAGCCATTGATGGACCTATCCACCACGATGATGGACCTTTCATTGGTTAAACTATAATTGCCTGCAAGTATTTGAAGAGCATGAACACCGAAGCGATAGAGGAATTGTTGAGGACAGTGAAGGTGATAACTAGGAGCAATGGGATGAATCAGAAGGAAGAAAAACTTAGGCTGTCTGAAAACATTTCCTGGTGCTATTAGACTAGGGAATAGTTTCCCAAGGGAAGAGCTGAAGGTCTCATTATTTAAGTTCTTTTTATAAGTAGATTAGGCAAAGCACTCAAGGATGTAGAGACAGTCCAGCAAAAGCTAGAAGGGTGGATAAGATCCCCTAGTGTATGGCTTTCAGTCTGATTCCTAGAACTGTTTGGATAAAACACGGAATTTGCTTGTTTGATAGTCTGTCCCTTTATTAATATCCCTCACAGCTCCCTCTTCTAACCACTTCTTTATCCTGGTACTCTAAAAAGAGTCAGAAGCACTGTGGTTTGTAACCTATCGTTTAAATCAGCTTCTGTACCAAATGACTGGAGGATACCTAATGTGACGCCAATTTTAAAAAAAGGGCTCCAGAGGTGATCCCAGCAATTACAGACTTCAGTACCAGGTGAACTAGTTGAAACTATAGTAAAGAACAGAATTATCAGACACATAGATGAACACAATTTGTTGGGGAAGAGTCAACATGGTTTTTGTAAAGGGAAATCATGCCTCACCAATCTACTAGAATTCTTTGAGGGGGTCAATAAGCATGTGGACAAGGAGGATCCAGTGGATATAGTGGATTTTCAGAAAGCCTTTGACAAGTTCCCTCACCAAGGTCTGTTAAGCAAAGTAAGCTGTCATGGGATAAGAGGGAAGGTCCTCTCATGGATCAATAACTGGTTAAAAGATAGGAAACAAAGGATAGGAATAAATGGTCAGTTTTCAGAATGGAGAAAGGTAAACAGTGGGATCTGAACTGGGACCAGTACTATTCAACGTATTCATAAATGATCTGGAAAAAGGGATAAACAGTGAGGTAGCAAAATTTGCAGATGATACAAAACTACTTAAGTCCAAAGCAGACTGCAAAGAGCTACAAAGGGATCTCACAAAACTGGGTGACTGGGCAACAAAAATGGCAGATGAAATTCAATGCTTATAAATGCAAAGTAATGCACATTAGAAAACATAATGCCAACTATACATATAAAATGATGGGGTCTAAATTAGCTGTTACCACTCAAGAAAGAGATCTTGGAGTCTAGTTCTCTGAAAACATCCATTCAGTGTGCAGCGGCAGTCAAAAAAGCAAACAGAATGTTGGGACTCATTAAGAAAGGGATAGATAATAAGACAGAAAATATTATATTGCCTCTATATAAATCCATGATATGCCAACACCTTGACTACTGCGTGCAGATGTGGTTGCCCCATCTCAAAAAAGATATATTGGAATTGGAAAAGGTACAGAAAAGGGTAACAAAAATGATTAGGGGTATGGAATGACTTCCGTATGAGGAGAGATTAATAAGATTGGGACTTTTCAGCTTGGAAAAGAGAAGACTAAGGGAGGGTATGATAGAGGTCTATAAAATCATGACTGGTTGGAGAAAGTAAGAAAGTAAATAAAAATAGGCAGCAGATTTAAAACAAACAAAAGGAAATATTTCTTCACACAACACACAGTCAACCTGTGGAACTCTTTGCCAGAGGATGTTGTGAAGGCCAAGACTATAACAGGATTCAAAAAAGAACTAGATAATTCATGGAGGATAGTTCCATCAATGGCTATTAGCCAGTATGGGCAGGGATGGCATCCCTAGCCTCTGTTTCCCAGAAGCTGGGAACGGGCAACTGGGGATGGATCACTTGATGATTACCTGTTCTGTTCATTCCCTCTGGGGCACCTGGCATTGGCCACTGTTGGAAGACAGGATACTGGGCTAAATGGACCTTTGGTCTCACCCAGTATGGCCGTTCTTATGGTCTTATTCTCTTATGGTCTTTGGGTCTCTCCAATTTTAGATCTTGAGCCTTCCAGTGTCACCCCAGGACTCACCTTGGTCCAGATCCACAAAGGTATTTAGGCAATTAACCAATTAACTAATTGGAATCAGTGACAGTTAGGTGCCTAAATACCTTTGAGGATCTGCCTGAGCATCCTTTGAATGAAAGGTGATTGTGTCCCTGCTCCCCGGCATTCTCAGCAAAGCCCGTGAATTCCAGGGCTCCACATATGGGATCAGTTCTCCAGTTCTTGCGATATTGCCTTCACATTCCCATCTGATCCTGACCTCCCTCCTCTCCCTGTTCTTGTACACTATTGTCCTCTGATCTGCCCCTTCTGGAAGCCCCCCCTAGAAATACGTTGCATTAAAAGATTCGTTTCCTTTACTGCAATAGAGAAGCTATGGTAAGAATTCATTGCCAGATTCTTAGAGTGGCAGGAAGACATGAGACTGCGACATTGCATCTTGCTGCTTTTCATAGAATCATAGACTCATAGAATCATAGGACTGGAAGGGACCTCGAGAGATCATCTAGTCCAGTCCCCTGCAGTCATGGCAGGACTAAGTATTATCTAGACCATTCCTGATAGGTACTTGTTTAACCTGTTCTTAAAACCCACTTTTTCTCTTCTCCTGACACAGAAAGCCTTTGTTTTCGGGTTGGTCTGTACCTTTTAGTGCATTGGACATTCTCTGCTTTCAGCTGCTCCTATTTATCTTTTTCGCTGAAGCTGACTCAATTTTTGTTTAACCTTAAGCCCTGCCACCTTCTGCAAGCTTCCCATTCTCACCTTCTGAGAGCTCACAAACTGAAGCAGGGCCAGTCAGAACCAGTACTTGGATGGGAATCGCTAAGGCAGAGGTTCTCAAACTGTGGTCCGTGAGCTCCATTCAGGTGGTCCATGGATAGTTCCCTCTAAGGTGTGCACCTGGGCAGCCACACACAAGAAAATGAAGGGCCAACCACCTAATTAATGAGGCCACGCAGGTGTGGCTCCACTAATTAGGTGCCTGGACCCTGGAGAAGATGCACATGTAAGGTGAGGTGGTGGCCATGGGGGGTGAATAGGGGGTAGGTGGGAGAGGGCAGTGGGGTGAGAAGAGGGGATGGGGGGAATTTGGGACTTGCAGGGCAGTGATGGCCAGAGAAAGAGGCGACTTTCCCTAGCTCCAGGGCTGCGGCTGCTGGGGAGAGACGGCCCTCCTTCCCAGCTTCAGGTCTGTGACTGCTGTGGCAGGGGGGAGACCCCCCTCCTTCCCAACCCCAGCTCGGGGGCTGCCACGGCAGGGGAGAGGCACATCCATTGCATTAGAAAGGTAAGACTACTGGTATTAAAATATGAGTTGTGCGCTTTTCTTTGTAGAACAAAAAACGTTAATTATTATTAAGGTTTTTTTTATATAGAGCTTTTATCCAAAGCGCTTTACAATAGTTAGCTAATAGTACAAACAACATTTGGAAAGATCATTAAATGGTCCGCCGACACGCTCAGCAATTTTCAAGTAGTCCGCAAAAAATGTTTGAGAACGCACTGCACATGCGTCTGACGAAGTGGGTATTCACCCACAAAAGCTTATTCTCCAATACTTCTGTTAGTCTATAAGGTACCACAGGACTCTTTGTCGCTTTTTACTGCTCTAAGGAAAACCCAGTCCTCCAAGAAGGGACGAGCTTTGACGATCCAGGGGGGGTGCTTTTTCCTATAATTTAGGATGAACCAATGCCACAGCACGGCACTGAGGGCAATGTGCTGCCTTTCAGATGAGACGTAAAGGGAAGGTCTTAACAACTTGTGATTAGAGCATGTTCACAAAAAACCCCAAGGTGTTAATCCTGCTGACCAGGCCAAATTCCATCTCAGATTATTGACAGGTTTCAGAGTAGCAGCCGTGTTAGTCTGTATCCACAAAAAGAACAGGAGTACTTGTGGCACCTTAGAGAC
>NW_020665189.1:4534268-4565153 GCF_002925995.2 Terrapene triunguis | reverse complement strand
GTTACAACCCACTTCTTCGGATGCATCCGAAGAAGTGGGTTGTAACCCACGAAAGCTTATGCTCTAATAAATTTGTTAGTCTCTAAGGTGCCACAAGTACTCCTGTTCTTATCTCAGATTATTGTTTTCTGCTTATCTAACTTCCCCCAGCAGTTACAGTAGGCCGGGGTATTCTTCCACTTCCTGTCCCAGTTATGTACTCTTACTGTTATTCAGCTCTTCATTTCAGAACAGAGGTGGCAGGGGAAATAGATCCTATTTATAGTTTGTTTGTAAAGTATTTTGTGATGAAACATGGAGTCTGGAGTGGGGGGTGCTGAGATGGAGGCATCTGAACCCCCCTTCCATGGAGAAGAAGGAACATTGAAGCACAACATATCTAGTGGGATCAACTGGACCTTTTCTTCTTCCTTCTGCCTACTCCATGTAAGTCTTTTATTGTTATTGGCTGTGCAAGCGGAATAGAAACTCTCAGGTTAAAATTCACATATTACATAAAACATCCTCACCAGTTTTGCTGGTAACAACGTCGTTTATAACAGCTAGTAGCTGAAACCCCGTGATGTCACATGAGTGTGGCAACTGGGCCAAGTAATCCATGATTTGTTCAGTCTCCCTCATACAACCAATGAAACTACTGCATATACATTAGCTGTTGAGTAAGGGTGGTGATTGGTTGAGTCACCTCTGATATCACCGTGGTCTAGGACTTTAAGCATGGATACATGTCTTATTTAGCTTACATCACACAGGTGTAATTCGTAAAATCAAAATGACCGAGAACTTAAAAGTTGGATGGTAACAGACCACGAATCCCAGTGATGACTGAACCTGGTGATATTCTTTTTTTAAAAAGAGCTCTCAACCATTCTTGTAGCTGTTTCCATCAGTTCACGTTGACTTAATAGACATCCTAGGCTTCAGAGTGACACACAGACAGAGTGACAACCCTGGAAACTTATTATATAGATTTTAAATTTTAAAGATCTAGGGGAAAATCCTGGTCCCCAATGAAATCAGTGCCAACACTCCCATTGACTGTAGTGGGGCTAGGATTTCACCCCTAATTTCCTTACTGATATGCATGCAGCTGATTTACCTCATGCATTTCCTACTGCCTGGACAATAAAAATAGATGAGTCACTTTCACTTTTTTTTTCTACACACATTGACTTTCTGGTTCACATATTTTAGCAGGATGCTGCAAGGCACAGATTGCAAACTCTACTGGGGAAAGTCATTCCTTTGGGGAAAAGCTGTTTCCTTTGAAACCAGAAACAATTCTATTGACATTTGAGTTTGGTAAAAGGTCAGATGTGGGGTCTAACTTACCTGGATGGAGTCCCTTCAACCAGGTCAAATAGAAGCAATTTCAGAACTTCATGTTAGTTCCAGGCCTTCAATTTGATTGACTACTTGAAATCAAATAGGGCGAGAATATTACAGAACTCTCTTTGGGCATTCTAGTGCTACTGGAATTATAAAGATATAGTGCAACTAAAAATATTTCTTTGTCATCATTAATAATTTGAAACACCCAAGATCACTTCCTGAAATCAAAGTATTTGTGTGTGACAAGCAATTGCAACATCCCACAAGAATTTGCTTGGGAGTTAAAGGCAGCCAAATCTGGGCCATATCCAGCTTTGGAGATCAAGTTGGCCGTTAGCCCAGATCTGTGAGTCTGAGCATCTTAGAACCTCACTTGAGCTATTCAAACGTGGTGGTTGTAAATGTTTATCTTGTGCCTATTTGGCAGACAAAACGTACCATACAGAGCGATTATATTAGCAGCAGGTGCCTTCCTGCATTTGGAGGCCACATGTTGGGGATGGCACACTTTTCATAGTTAACGTAAATGTTTGTAGACGTCATCCCTTGTTGTTTAACTGAAACTCTTTGAGGCCCCAATGAGTGAAACGAAAGCTATGCAAATAATGAATTTTTTACGTGGCTAGAAATTCTGAAAAATAAAAACATTGTTTGGGACAAACCAAAAATTATGTTTTTTTTGTGAATATTTGGCAAATCAAAAAGTTGAAAAAAATCATTTGGGGGTCAAATGAAATATTTAATTTGATCCCAAATGAAATGTTTTGTTTCAATTTTGAATATTTTAAAGATTTTTATTTTTTTAAAATTGACAGAAATGTCAAAATGAAGTCGTTCCAAACCAAAAAATCAAAATGTTTCAACTTTTTTGGATTTTTTCCCCAACAAACAAGTTGGTGAAACCAACACAAATTCACAAAACAGTTCAGCATTGCTGAATTTGCATTTGTGGGGGGGGAGGAGGAGGGGGAGGAGAGAAGTTTTGGTTGAAAAATCTTGCCAAGCACTAGTTCAAACACTTATGCACGCACTAACTTTACTACTGGAAATAGACCCATTCTTTCAATGGAATTTCTCACAGTAGTAAAGCTAAGCATGTGCTTTAGTGTTTTGCAGATCAGGGCCTGAATGAAGAAGCAACGACTCTGTCCTTAGAAGACAGACCTCTTCATGAGTGCTGAGAAGAGTCTCATTCCAAGAGTTGCCATTGCTTTGCTCCCACAAGCCAAAGAGGAGGTTATTAGCAGCTGTAAGAAAGAAACCAAAGATGATTGGACTGGATCTGTGTCTCATCTGGACAGCTACTTAAGACACTCAGTATGTTGCAATTTCAATCCATTCATATCTATTTAACAATTTCACACATCATGGTTTTATAGAGGATCAGTAAATTGGAAATTCTTTCCTTCTCACTTGGTTAAAACCGAGCTTTTCGTAGAACTTGGAAATGGCTTTCAGTAACTACTTTGTGGAGTGTTATTTTTTTAAACCTGTAGCAAGCTTCTGTTTGCATTTTAATTCTTATTTACAATGTTTTCAACATTTAAACACTACACGTTTATGTTATTTTTAAATGTAGAAAAATGTGTGCAATGGATACCGAGGCTAAGTTCTTGAACATGGGTGCTTGAAGTTGGCCTCTTCATACATATTTAAACACCTAAATAAATTGCCTGCTTTCAGTGTTCAGCAATTTTGAAAATCAGACTAATTATTTAGGCGCCTAAATATGGACTTAGGACCTTAATTTTAGGCCTTATTTTTTAAAATCTTGGCCATAACCTATCCAAAATATTCTCAAACTAGAATTCTCAGTGCTATGCAAAGCATGAAAAATAAGCAGAACTTTATTTTACATGTGCAATAATCAACATTTTATATGTACAGTCTTGTTTCTACAAGAGTGGTGAGTGTATGTGCACAATAAACTGGCATGTAAGTGTTCAAATCCAAAATTATATGCACTGTATTTGCTTTGCATGTGAAAAATGAGACCACTAATCAAAGCACAACAAAAATATCTGGGTACAATGTGTTCTTATCTGTGCATTAATCATTTATATACGTATGTACAATAAATGGCCAGTTACATCACTCAGGTCCATAGTTCTTACTCCCATGACTATAGCCTGAATATAAACTGTTCTTTACTACGCAATGAAGAGCACTTCCTCCCAACAAACTGTTCCTGCAAAGTGCTGAGCCATCTGCTTAATGACAATGGGAATTGGCTGGAATCTTCAATCCAGACTTTACAAACTAGACTAAATGGGGAGGGAAATCATGCCACACCCATAGCCACAGTGCAAGAGCTGTAGGTTCTATGTTAGTCATAGGTACATAGTTTCCACGCCAGAAAGGACCAATATGATCATCTTGTCTATAACACAGACCCTAGAACCTCACACAGTAATTTCTGCCTTAAGATCATAACTTCTGTTGCAGCTGTAGCATAACTTTTAGAAAAATACTGTCTTGATTTAAAGACGTTAAGTAGGGTGACCAGACAGCAAGTGTTAAAAATCGGGACCAGGGGTCGGGGGTAATAAGAACCTATATAAGAAAAAGACCCAAAAATCAGGACTGTCCCTATAAAATCAGGACATCTAGTCACCCTAACATTAAGTGATGGAGAAGCTATCACATCCCTTGGTAATGCCAATGGTTAACTAGTCTGAATTTGTCTAGCTTCAGCTTCCAGCCATTGGATCTTGTGCCCTTTTCTTCCAAATTAAAGGGCCCTTTATCCATGTAGGTGCTCATAGACCATAATCCAGTCACTTCTTGACCTTTTCTTGGATGAACTAACTAGATTGAGCTCCTTTAGCTCACTTGTCTCACTTCAAGGCATGTTTCCCTGAACCTCGAATCTTCCTTGTAGCTCCTTCCTGATCCCTTTCCAATTTGTCAAACACCCTTTTAAACTGTACACACCAGAACTGGACTTGTCTGCTCGTTAACAAACATGGAAGTACCCTAGCATAGTGATACAGTCGCTGTTCTGGCCGCAAAGATTGCAAAGTGCTATCTGAGAGGTTGAGTCTAAGTTCTGATTGCTCAAGATTGCAACAAGGTGTCATTAGGATGACTTTGACCAGTCTGATTAGCCAAATGTTGCACATCAAAATGAGGAATTGCACAGACCTTAAACGTATCACCTTTCGCAAGTTGTTTTGTCATTTTTACATAGGTGGTTTATTGGTTGTGTGGCCATTAATGCACAAACTTGTAGGGAGTGTGGCACATGTTGTGCTGCTATTTTATGATACGTAATACCTGTGTAGTATGACACATATAGGTATATTTTCAATGTTTTACTCAGCAGTTCATGGAAAAATAGCCACACATGGCGAAATATTTCCAAAGCACATGCAGTAGTGTTACACATTTGTGTGTAGAGAGAGTTTCACATTTAAATATTCAAGATGTCTACATTTTTCCTATATATGTATAGATCTGACCATATCCAGCTGGCTTTATTTATATAAATCCTCTTGCTGACTTTATGGGGACCACTCACACAAATAAAATGAGCAGGTATATGGCCCACAAAGGACTGATACTTTCCTGTAAGATTTTTGTTAAACTATTGAACAGGCTAGCAGGTAATCTTTCTCAGGATGGGCAAGAGGGGCTTGGCTCCCCACTCCTGCAATGCCACTTTTTTATCTACTCACTCACTTCTCAGCTTCTCTACGAAGAGCTACTTGCAGTGGTTTTGTGGTGCCAGAGGTAGCTCCCTCCTTCCCCCTCCCTAATTCCTAATTTATAGTTGTTGCTCTACATCTATATCAGCCATATGAAGAAGAAGACTTATTTCTGAGTGGTGAGAGTATCTGACATCAGAGGTAAATTGACCAATCATGATTCTTCCTCTCTCCTCTTCCCCACTTCTCATATTTCCAGGAGGAGTTTCATATGATAGGTCAATCAGCCAGTCATTCCAAGGTGGAATTGTGACATCATGCCGCAATTACCTGCTCCTTTCCTGATGGGAAGTGGTGGGACTGTGACATCAGAGAAAGGTCATCTCTTCCCTTCTCCTGGGGAGGGTTGGAAGATTGGCTATCACTGGTGGATCATCCATTGGCGAGTGGTGGAGGAAGTAATGAAGTCATGGGTTTTTTCGGAGACCAGCTGAATATTGATTCACTTCCCCAAAAACAAAAAACCCCAACATGACAGCCCTCCAGGTCCCTGGCTTTCAAATGGCACACACTAAGGTGGAGAAACACTGGAATCTTCTGCCAGAAATTAATTCAGACACATATGGGAAATTGGAGCTGTGTGAACTCTACAGTTTCTGTGGGGTTTAAATGCAGAGCCTCTTGGATGCTCAGGTCAAAATCCAATCCATATGTCCAAGGAAGATCCCCTTCAGCCAACCTCTTCCCCAGGCTCTCCTCACCTGTAATGTCTGCTACTCCCTGCTCCAGTTTGGAGGCTGAATGTCCCTCTGCACCTTCCCTTGTTTCCATAGGAGGGTTTCCTGCTCCTCTACAGCTCCCAGCCTCCAGCCGGCTCCGTGGGAGACTTTGCCTCCTGTGGTGTTAGAAGGATATTTTGGATTGGAGGCAGGACAAAGCACCCCCTGAACTTATAAGGAGCAATGTTTAGATGTGTGCTTTCCACAGTGTTCAATCTGGTGAGTAAAGGGTTAATTCCATCTCCGTGTGCACACCTGGGCTAGGCTGATGCTGGCAGGGGTTCAGCATTTGGGAAGAGTGAGGCAGGAGTGTTGAAGTAAATGGCATAGCTGGGCCTTTGGTTAGTCTGGAGACGGAGCTGTGTAGAAGAGCCCCGTGGCTGATGATTATGATGATGAGTGTGCTGGCTTCTCAGCTAGCGAGGCGGCTGGTGGAGCTCTCACTCTTTGGCCTCTCTATACGTCTGTTAGTCTATAAAGTGCCACAGGACACTTTGTCACTTTTTACAGATCCAGACTAACACGGCTACCCTCTGATCTATGAGTGAGTCAATTAAGCTGTTCAGCAGGGAAATCCAGAGGGTTGCCTGATGATTTTTCATTATCTAACAGGGGAGTTATATACATAGCAATGACAATGGGGTACTGTTTGGAACAGGTGAGGGATTTCTGACTAATTCCCTAAACTGTATTGGAGAGGCTCTGCGGTAACAACACCTGGCCCTTTTCATCCACCAATCTCAAAGTGCCTCACAGGCAGGCAGGTGTCATTATCCCTTGTGCAGAGGGGAAGTGACATTGCACAGCAGGTCCGTGGCGGAGGTGTGTCTAGAACCCACACTTCCTAAGTCCCGGGACAGGGGACCGCAGGTCCCCTTCCCCACGAGAGATCAAGCAGGAGGCCTCCAGGCACAACAATCAACATGGCTGGGTTTGGGAAACCTCACTCCAAGGAGAATGAAGCATTGACTTGCACACGGAGCATCTCACACGGGATTTCCCCATTGATCAGTTTGTTCAAAGAGAGGCCGTATTTTTGAACAGGGGAGGGAGGCAAGGTCCTGGAGTGATTTCACCTCTGGAGTCCTGACTGAATTGTCACCACTAAACAAAGGGGAAAAGGGCTTTAACAACTTACTGCCATTAACATTCAAACTGTGTTCCTAGAAAACCCTTTAGTACAGAGTGTTGCAAGTCAACGTCCCGCTTCATCAATCTGATCTGCTTAGGAGGAGTCCCTGGGCTCTGCTCAGACCTACTGGGCCGCCCACTAGACAGCCAAGTCAATGGGTGAAATCATGGCTCTGTTGAGGTCAGTTTCCATGGGGCCAGGACTTCAGCCAATGTTTAGCGGAAGTTCTTTTGGGTTGCCAGGTACTGATTAGCACATAGCATTGCTAAGCGCACTTGCTGTAAGGTGCCTGCCACTATGTTCTACCACCCTTGGCAATGGGCTAACATACCCGGGCAGACAATCCATATCATCTTTTGCAAAGACGGACAAACAAATGCTCCTCACAGTAACTGATGCCTATTGCTCAAGATTCCCAGATCCATAGGGTGAAATCTTGTCTCCATTGAAGTCAAAAGGAGCTTTGCCATTGATGTCGGTGAAGCCAGCATTTCACCTGGATATTTTTAAGGCCAGAAGGGCCATTATGATCATCTAGCCTTACCTTCTGCATCCCACAGGCCATAATTTCACCCAGTAATTCGTAGATGGCCAGAGCTAATAGCTTTCAAAAGCAAAATCACAGAAGCAGATTTGCACACAGCCTTCTAGAGCTGCATTGGACAATGACCCTCAGGCTGAGAGCTTAGGAATTTTAGAGCATGCTATAAAACACACTAGATCAGTGCCCGCGGCCACCCTGAATCACATGGGCTGGGAAAGCTCTTTCTCCAGACATTATCAAGGTATCAGAGTAGTAGCCGTGTTAGTCTGTATCTACAAAAAGAACAGGAGTCCTTGTGGCTCCTTAGAGACTAACAAATTTATTTGAGCATAAGCTTTCGTGGGCTACAGCCCACTTCTTCGGATGCATAGAATGGAACATATATTGAGTAGATATATATACACATACAGAGAGCATGAAAAGGTGGGAGTTGTCTTACCAACTCTGAGAGGCCAATTAAGTAAGAGAAAAAAACTTTTGAAGTGATAATCAAGATAGCCCAGTACAGACAGTTTGATAAGAAGTGTGAGAATACTTACATGGGGAGATAGATTCAATGTTTGTAATGGTTCAGTCATTCCCAGTCTCTATTCAAGCCTAAACTGATTGTATCTAGTTTGCATATCAATTCAAGCTCAGCAGTTTCTCGTTGGAGTCTGTTTTTGAAGCTTTTCTGTTGCAAAATTGCCACCCGCAGGTCTGTTATTGAGTGACCAGACAGGTTAAAGTGTTCTCCTACTGGTTTTTGAATGTTATGATTCCTGATGTCAGATTATCAAGGTAATTACTCAGGTGTGACACTGAGTCATTGGGTAGCACACTTTGTTGTTGTTCTACCCCTTGATCCCTCCAATAACCATTCCCAGGAGCCCAACTCAGTTACTTTGTTAGTCTCAGACCAGCCTTCTCCTGGCTTTCCACCCCAAGCAAAAAAGCAGCTGGAGTTGGAACCAGAAAAAACAGTAGAAAGCGATGGCTGTAGAAGAGGAAAGTTCGATCCTGACCAAGGAATATTAGCTGGAAATGACAGGGCAGGTTTTGGTGCCATGGCCAACGTGACTAAGAGCCCTGTAAATTGGTTATTGTCTGAAAAGGATCAAGTGTTACCAGAGCCTGAAACTTTAGAAAGACCATCTGTGAAAGAAACTTGTGAGGAAATGGTTTTGCCCTCCCAGCTGCGGAGGATTTGTTTGCAGCATTGGGCAATACACACAACAAACATTCTGTTAGAGACAATACTTCCCAGGTGAGGATTTTACTAAGCAAGAAATAAGAAACTTCCTGGGAGACTTGATTTGCAGAATTGTTTACAGGGAGCAGACTGGAGCATTGCAGATGTACTCCAGCAATTCAGGGGTTACGTGGTTCTCCACTTATATGCACAGGAGCTAAACTAGAGTCCATGTGAGCTCCTGTACTACTGTTGGCTAGAAGTGCACAGTAAAATGTGACATACTGTTGCAACTACTGTTATATCCTACCCCCTGTGTTTGATTAGTTTGCAGACAGAAGCTGGGCTGGAGAGCAACTGGAAAACAGTTAGTGAGAAGTGTGCTAGCTTCCAAACTGCCTCAGCCACTGTTTGCTCTCTCATTCTTGGAACTTCTTTCATAAAAGTGAAGGGTTTTTTTTTAACGGAAATGTCAAGTACCAATGCCTCATGATTTTTCAATACACACAGGCAACAGACAGTCTGCTCCTGCAGCCAGGCTCTGGCTGTAATGAAGTGAAGGGGCAGGGATGCTCTTTCCTTCCCAGGGTGCTTTTAGGAAGGTATCCCTAGAGTTTGCAGCCTGTAGCACTGAGCTACAATTGGGCTATTCTCAACCAGGGATACGCATACCCCTAGGGGTACGTGGAGGTCTTCCAGGGGGTACATCAACTCATCTAGATAGTTGCCTATTTTTACAACAAGCTACATAAAAAGCACTAGCAAAGTCAGTACAAACTAAAATTTCACACAGGCAATGACTTGTTTATACTGCTCTATATACTGTACACTGACATGTAAGTACAATATTTATATTCCAATGGATTTATTTTATAATTATATGGTAAAAATGAGAAAGTCAGCGATTTTTCAGTAACAGTGTGCTGTGACACTTTTGTATTTTTATGTCTGATTTTGTAAGCAAGTAGTTTTTAAGTGAGGGGAAACTTGGGGATATGCAAGACAAAGCAGACTCTTGAAAGGGGTACAGCAGTCTGGAAAGGTTGAGAGCCGATGGGCTAGTCCATCACAGGGCTCCCTCTAGATATCTTGCTTGGACTCCCCCCCACCCCCCATCCTGTTGTCGCCAAAGCATTCGCAAGAACATGGCTTTTCACTTATCGGGGGTAGCCGTGTTAGTCTGTATCCACAAAAATAACAAGGAGTCCGGTGGCACCTTAAAGACTAACAGATTTATTTGGGCATAAGCTTTCGTGGCTAAAAAACCTCAGATGCATCTGAAGAAGTGAGGTTTTTTACCCACAAAAGCTTATGCCCAAATAAATCTGTTAGTCTTTAAGATGCCACCGGACTCCTTGTTGTTTTTGTGGCTTTTCACTGTGGCTTAACTGAGGTTTGAGTCCTGGGGAGCTGCACAAAAGCTTCTGCTCCCAGGTTTGTAATTCCTAGCAGTTTCCAGAGATTATGGGCATCTCCATCTCTTTGCTGAGATCTGGCAGCAGCCAACGGAAGCCGGAGGTTTGCTGCTGTCACTGCTTATGCTGGCCCAGACTCAGAGTTTGTTGGAAACAGATAACCAGGCAGGCCAAGAGTAACTGCTGCTGTCGCTATGCAGCCCATTGCAGTAATCTCTCATGCAGTCTAGCCAGGTATTGCCCTTTAAGGGAGCTGTGAATCTGGAACATCATGGAAATCTCTCTCAGTCAGGCTCTGCCCACGGGAACAACGCAGTCCCCACTCATGCAGTATATCCAGAACGCTGCCTTTCCAGGATCCCTCTCCAGGGGGTGATGAGCCATCTGTCTCCTGCTATCAGACCCAGGAGGCACAGGAGGCTGTCTGACAAACACATTGCAAACCTGAGCAAGGGGTGCATGTTGGCGCGGTTCTGGGTACCTCCAGCTAACCCGGGAATGCCTGCATAGCGAAATCAACACCATTCCAGTGGCCAATGGGTACCAAGGAGAAAGGTGCTGGCTACTACTGGAGATGGGTTACCAGTCTGGAGGCGTCTGATGGGGGATGGCAAATGTTATGTTCTTTTAAGTACACAGACATACATTAATAACTCATCAGTGCCTTTGCACAGGGAAAGCCCAGGCTTAAAAGGAAACAGACGCAATAAAAATGTTGCTAATAACAGCTCTGATTAGTAAAAATGGAAGGAATTTAAAGAAATGAACATACTTTTCTCCTGGTGCACTCATACGTTCCTTTTGTACTTCACTTACATGAGACTGATCGGTTTCACTTCCTATTCACGGTCCATTTCTGAGTCACATGCACTAGCCTAGATGCAGAAAAGAAGGGTTGGTTTTCAGGACATTTTGTAAATGATGAAAATATTTCTCTTCATTCTGTTAGGTTTCGGAATTAAGCAGCTGACGTGTGCTGGGGCCTTTGATGAAGGGCTCTATAAGTGACGAGCATTTCTGGCATCATTTAGTGTAAATTCCTTTTCTACAACACCAAAAATCTGGGCCTAGACCTGAACCTCTGTGAGACAGGGACTGTATGTTCTGTGTTTGTGCAGCACCTGGCCCAGTGGGGTGCTGGTCTGGGACTGGGGCTCCTAGATGCTACCACAATAAATAATTACAATAATAATACTTGACAATGTCCCTTTCAATAGAACGGCTGATTCTAGCTCAGTCCCCTGTGCTCTGGCTTGCTAGCTATTGCTGTTGAGAGGTGTTTGGACAGCACCTGGGCCTACTGCAATACAAATGATAAGTTATCGCTAACACTTTGTTATAGCAACTCGGAAATGTGGGTGACTATGTAATAGATTGTGACTATGTAATACACTGGTTTAGTGTATTCAATCATGTTTTCTTCCACTGGCTGGCTTCTGGAAGGATATGACCGGGCTGCTCACTGACCTTGAATGGAGTGGATCCCGTAAGTCACATGCTACAGGCTTATACTTTTGGTGCTAAAAGGTTCTGGATTCAGTTTCCGCACATCTGTATGTATACACCCCAGGTGGGGCTTGGACCCCAATGCACAGCAGAGAGTCCCCACCAGCATATCACGTAGGGAGAGTATGTAGTGTCCGTGCTAAGAGTATGTGACTGTGTTTCCCTCGAGTGCAGTGGTTTTCAAACTTTCTGAGCTGAGCCCCCACTTTGAGTTGCACCCCCCAACCAAGACAAAACTAGACACACACAGAAGTATCCTTGATAGCCTGTTCAGAAACCTACTGGAGACCTTAGCACAACCTTAATTACATTATCTCCACCTGGACGTTTCAAATGCACAGATAGTGACCAATGGCCCAGCCAAGGCTTCCTCCATAGCAGACTGCTTCTACTTTGCAGCCAGGCTGCACCGCTACGGCAGGGCCAATACCAGCCCTTCTGTCCCTCTCCACTCGGGTTTTCAGGTGGGGGAAGGCATGTGCAACGGTCTCTGGGGGCGGAGCCAGCGCTGGGTGCAGAGGCTGCTGGGAGTGGAAATCAATGCAGCCACAGCAGATGTTGACCCTGACGGACCCACAGGCTGGGTGGCCCACTAAGGTGAGACAGGGGTGAAGGTGGCGCTCCCTCCCGGTCCCCCATGGGGCCTGGCTTGAGCCGCTTGGCATCACCATTCACCCCCCTGCCCAAACGTTCCTCCACGTCCCCTGGGGGGGTGCGTCTCATAGTTTGAAAACCTTTGCGCTAGCCGTTAGTTTGAGCCAGGATACAAGCCAGCTACGGACTGGATGCCAAGAAAGTTGCTCCATTACTTCAAGTGACTTGTACTTTTAGTGCTGCGGATCCCAGATTCGAGCCCTGCTATCGCCCATTGTGTCGGTCACAACTGGGGTCTGTTACAACATATTGATTCTTAATGTTTTTTCTCTTGCCACAATGGCTGCAGATCACTGCTCTAGGCCAAAAGAAAAGCCTAGCAAAGGGCTGGCTAAAAACTGGCATGTGACAAGTCTATTTCTATACACCCCCTCGGACTGTCTCCACAGGGTTGGCAACTATGGCAGAGTTAATCAATCAGACTGCACATGTAAATGAGCACATCTCAAGTTAGATATGTTCAGTGCAGGCTTCACTTTGCCTCGGATGAGTCATAACCAGACTGCCGAAGACTACCACTGCAACAGGGCATGCAATAGGTCGGGAGTGCCTTGTAAGGTACTAGCCCAAAGACAGAGTGCCTGTAACCACTGGAGACTAGCCTGTCTTTGCACCCGCTAGCATGGCTTGTTGCTATTTGAGTACGGCTCATTTATTGTAAGTTTGACTTTAAAAGATCATGAGTTCTGCAGCTTTTCCTTCCACTCTGACTGTGACCCTAGTCGATGGAAAATGGAAAACAGCAGAGAAGAGGCTCTGGATCCCTCTTCTCTACCACTGTAGGCCCGGTTCAAAATCACTCCCTCCCCTCGCAAACCTGCCATACCGGTTAGCCATGTCACAGGGGCAGCTTGAGCGACTTTAAGTGGACTGGGACCTGGTTCAGAGGTGACAGTTCAGCGACAGGATCCCGTTTGGCCAGCCAGCTCTAGCAATCTGAGTCACAGTGGAGGGGCGGGGGCGCGATGAGAAAGAATGTATATTTCAATTCACAAGTTGCCTCTACTGCCCAGACGTAACCCAGTGCAGCATAACTGAGATGTTACTACCTTAACAATAGGAAGTTGCTACTCACAAGAGTAGGATGTTTGCTTGCGCTCCCCACCGAATCTCCCAGATGTGCTACTTCACCTGCCTTTGAGTTCCTTTTCTCCTGCTTGTTGGGAAGAGAGCATGAGGACTGGCTGTTTGCAGAGCAGGTGCATTCACTGGATTTTGTTTAGTCTCACGCGCCCCCTGCTGCCCAAATCACAAATTGAGCCAGAGCTGGGTGAGTTTGATGAGTGTTTGGGGTTACAGGGAGTTTTCGGTTTGTGATTCATCTTCCATTCATGGTTTAGGGGATTTTTTATCATTCTGGAGTCTGCGCGTTCATAGAATTTACTCAACACAACTAGATCATTGGTTTCAGTCCCGCATCCTGCCTTTATGCCTTTGTGATACTTCCGTGAAAGGCAACCCTCACCCTCAACATGATGCATGTGGCCAGTGGGTTAGTTCCTTCCTGACTCCTGCAGTAATCACTTTGTGCCCAGATGCATGAGAGTTGGTGAGCTATGTCTAACGTGTAATATAACTACCAGCGTTCTTGTTGCTCACCAGCTAGCCAGCCCTTCTAAACTCCAGTAACACCATCAGAGTGAGTTCTATAGCATGACTACATGCTGGGGGAGACATATTTCCTTTTGTTTGTTCCTACTAATTTCATGGACTGCCACCTTGTAGAATAGCAGAATGTCAAATAGGCATCAATCCTTTGCCCTTAGAGAGCACCTTTCATCAGAAGATTGAAAAGTGCACAGGAGCTACTTCCAAACAAGGCAAATTCCCGACTCCCACTGATTGCCTGGGAGTTCTGTTTGACCATGGACCACAGTGTCTGGCCCAGCTAGAGCAATGCAGGTGGATCTAAGCAATGTCAGGAATCCTGGGCATATTGTCTCCCCTGCCACTATGATTCCATGCACTGCACCACTTATCTCCGATTCCAAATGCTGACATGATGTGAATTACACACATTGCATAGTACATTCTGTAAGTTACATGCCCAATTACCTGGCCACTGAATTGGTGCCAAAACCCTTTTAATTAGACTTAAATTGCCACTTACTGAGTTGCTGGTGAAGCAAGGAAAGTTGCTCATCAGCCCTTTTTTAGATCCCCCATTATTCCACAGGGCCCCCAATCACACTAAGATATTGGTATGCAAACTCAATGGGAATTGCATCTCCTGGGATGAATGGGTCTGGAAAGCTTTTTAAGATACCAGGGCTCACTTTGCTCCTCTCGGGGATGTTTCTGAGACACAGTGCAGGTGAAAACGTGGTATTGTCCGTGCAGCCATGCTCAGCCTTCTCCTTTGCATCACAGGAAATGAAACTGGAGTCAACTACATCTGGAGACTCGTCTTTAACCCTCAAACAATTGGTGCTGGAATCACCCTCTTCCCCTTGCAGCCAAATCCAGGAGGGACATTTAGTGACAGCGGGAGGCAGTGCTGCGTGAGTTGGCTGATCCCAGCCCTGTCTGCCGGCAGCACCATCTCCCAGCCCTATCATTGAAAGGGCTGTGGACCCCTCATTGCTGATCAGTGTGACCCCTATTTAGCTCTGATCTGACCCTGTTACAACTTGGTGTGGTGTCACACACACAGCAAAGGCAGAATTAGTTCTACTACTGTGCCATGAACCCTAATGGGCATCAAGGAGCAAAGCTGGCAAGCTTTTGCCTTTATATTTACAAAGCAAAGTTGGCGCCAGCTATACAGCAGTCACCACAGCCCCAGGGGGCATGCCCACCTGCCCTGAGGGAACATGCCCATCAAAGCTAGGCAGTCTTCGATCTCACCAACCCGCTGTTCTCCTTGCTGCTTTCCCCTACCCCCTTCTTCAAACCCTCGTTCCAGCCAAAATGCCAGCTGAACAATGAGCCCTGTTAGAGGCCCCTAGGAAGAAATCCACCCAGGGATCCCAAGCATGACAGCAGGGGAAGCCCCAGGAAAGGCCAGCTCCCCGCTATGTACTACCAGCACCAGTCGTGTACAGAGACACGCATGATCTGGCATGCCCTGCTCTTGTGGCTGTGGTGTGACCCTGCCTCCTCTCACTTGCAGTGCAGCTGTCACTTGAAGTATATGTCTACACTGAGCCTGGGCTCTGACTCAGATCTCTGCCCAGCCCCCCTCCCAGCCACACACAAATCAGCCTAAGTCAGCTCAGCAAGCATTCAGGGCCTTGCTAGGGGGATGGGTCAAAGCCTGAGTCCCGTTGTGACCCAGGTCCAAGCCCTGTCAGTTTGCAGTGTGGATGCAGCTCAAGCCACAAACCCAAATCAGAAGGTCTGCCCAGCGCAGAATGGTTGCGTTAGCACAGCTGTGAATCCCGGGTCCAGCACCTGTAAGCCCAGGTTCACAATGCAGTGTGGATGCTCAAGCCGGGGCTTGGAAACACCCAGTCCACAAGCACAGGTCCTGCAGACCTGGGTTTACAATGCAGCATAGATGTACCCTATGAGCCTGTGCAGCATGCTCCAGGGGGAGGTCTGGCACTTCTGAAAGCTAGCACAGCTGGAAGCAACCCTGGCTTTGGTCCCCTTGGTCAGCTCCATCTGGGGGGAGATTTACCAGCTACCTGAGCGGGGGAGGGGTGTTATATTTTCTACTTTATACAGGTGAAGGGAGAAGGCATTGCCAATGCAACATCAGGAAGGCCAGGCAGTCTTTCTCATCTGCCCATATTGGAGGCAAGAGGGAACACTGGCTGTTATTTATCCTTTTCTCCAGGGGAGGTCCTGGACAGAGCTCTGAGAGGCAGGAGCAGCCACGGGGTGGGACACTGACTGTTGCATTGATGCTCATTGGAAAGAAGGCAGGTAAGTGACTGGAAAGAAGATCTTTGCACTGAAATGTTCTGCGTTGCACCCTGTGTGCGCAGAGGTCTCATTCATGTCTCTCGCTCACCTTGTTAATAGGAATGCTTAGCTCTTCTCTAGCATGCTCCACTCAGAAAGCCCGAGTGCTGTACGCAGACGGCCACTGTCATTATTTGAAGGTAACAGACTTCAGACATATAAAAGGCTGTTCTAAAGACGATACTGATCGATTGTTCTCCAGGGTTACTGAAGACATGACAAGAGGTAACGAGCTTAATCTTCAGCAAGGGAGATTCAGGGTAGATATTAGGGAAAACTTTCTAACGAAGGATAGTTAAGCCCGGGAAGTGATTACCTAAGGAGGCTGTAGAATCCCCATCACTGGAGACTGAATAAACACCAACAAACCATCCATGTGGCTAGGCAGCATTGTACCCATAAATCCATGATGCAGTGGCACCAGGGGGTCACGTGTTGGATGGATGGAGGAGTGCACTGTACATCTGCAAGGAAGAGTGCAGCTGTTTCCGAGAGGAAGGCTAGTGACAAATATGTTGTTCAGTACATGTGAAACAGGGATGGTGTCTGTTTCTTTGGGACGCTCTAGCGCCCCCATGCTTTGGAGCAGGGACTTGACATTTGGCAGGGAGGTGGCCTTTGTGTCAGTGATGTGCCTTTTGCCAGCCCTGTGAAAATCCACCCAAATTTGGCCCCGTTATAAGCCTTTGAAAAATATCCCAGTTCACACATGCTTAGTGGGGACATGCTAGAGCCTTGTAGCTAAATTCCCCAAATGTTCCATATGCACTGGGCATGTTCCAGCCTTGGGCTGAGCAGGACTTTCCCTACATTTGCAGTTCTGGGCTGAGGCAGGCTGGGTCGGGGCCAGACACTGGAACTGAGAGCAGGGAATTTGTCCCCCCTGGGATCTCAATGTCCCTGTGCTACGCCAAGGCAGCATGGAGGAGGAAGGTTCCCTGAGTCAAATGCAGAGGGGATAAGGAGCCTGCTGGGGGGAGATTGGGACTGGAGTGGAGAGGGAAACAGGGGCTGGGAGTTGGATGGGGGCAGATCAGGACTGGCCGGGCAGGGAGACTGGGAGGAGAATGGAGGGGGAAGACTAGGAGCCAGTGGGAGTGGGACTGAGATTGGGTGATAAACTGGGAGAAGAGACTGAGACTGGCTGGGCAAAGGTACTGGGAGAAGGAGGGATGAAGGGGGACACTGAGATCCGCTGAGGAGCCCAGGGATGGAGACTGGGAACATGGAGGCCATGGAGCAAGGGGGAGAGAGATCGGACAAGGCACTGGGATTGGCTGGGCAAGGAGACTAGGGACAAGGAGTCTGGGCAGGAAGGAAATGGCAGGACAATGAGACTGGGACTGGAGCAGGGGGTGGCAGAGACTGGGACTGGGATGAAGAGTCCTGAGGGGTGAGACGGCAAGGTGAGGAGAACAGGACGAGGAGTCGGGGTGGGGAAGAGACAGGACAGGGGCAGGTTGGCAGGGCCACCCAGAGGATTCAGGGGGCCTGGGGCAAAGCAATTTCAGGGGCCCCTTCCATTAAAAAAAGTTGCAATACTATAGAATACTATATTCTCGTGGGGGCCCAGGGCCTGGGTCAAATTGCCCCACTTGCCCCCCACCTCTGGGTGGCCCTGCAGGTTGGAGGGTGGGGCAAAAGGTCTGTGTCCAAGATTCCTGAGTCCCACCATTCCTGTGCTGTCAAAGGTCTGTGAAACCCACTGGCAAAATGTCCAATCCTGTAATCCAAAGAGAGGCTGACAACCTACTACTGCTATCAGTTACTTTGTTAGCTCAAGTTGCAGAAGTCCATGCAGTGGATCTAAAGGTGACCCCCTGCTGATGACAGTGGGATTTCTGTTTAAAAAAAAATACCTAGTAAAATACATACACAAAACTGTGTTTAAAAACATTAAGACTGCAAAGTCAAGCACTCAGAAGTTAGGAAATGCCTGAATCAAGGTAGCCTGTGCAGCCTTAATTCGGCCCGCCTGTGCATATAATTTGTGGTACTGTCTTTAATTACATGGTCACGTGTTATTTTTTCCAGTTACGAAGGACGGTGATGGGAAGGGATTAGTCCGATCTCTGAATTTCCTGCCTTTGATGGCTCTGGAGCCTCCAGGATCACCTCCCTCATGGGTTAATTTCCCAGTGTAACACAAAGAGCTTCATGAATAAACCACCAGAGTTGCTGATGGCAAAACCTCACACCTGCACATTCTAATTGGTCTGGAAGGGAGAGAAGGAGAGAAGACGGGTCAGCGTAATTGGTGCCCTCCAGACAGTGCAAGCCAGGAATTAAGGACTTGGCTGGCAGGAGGTTCCACAGTGAGCCAGAACTGGGCCGTACAGACCTGACAGCAGAAAAAGAGGCTGAATCAGTCACTCGACTCTGGCCTAGCCATCGGCATGTCAGGTGGGAAGAAATCGGAAAGGAGAAGGAACGTGTCCCTTACTCTTTCCCCTTCTACAGAGAACATCAGGGGGCGAGATTCTGGTGCAATCCTGGAGTCGCTCCACTGAGTTCATGGAAATTACTCAGGGATTCTCCGGGTCGCGGAGATCAGACCTTGATCCAGAGCTAGGGAACCTCAGCATTACAGAGATAATATTGTCCCAGTGAAGAGCTCTAATAAGGAGTAAAATTCCCACCCATCCACCCCTGCAGTCTCAGCCTTAACGTCTCATTGCATGGGGGGGGAAGTGGGGGTTTAGGAGCACACCTCCCATTGACAGCCATCGTGATTCTTGTCTTAAAGTCCTCAGATGCCTTTAAACTCACCCCGCCTTGTTCTGAGTATTAGTTATCATTGGTATTGTGGTAGTGCCTAGAGGCCAGGGCCACACTGTGCTAGGCGAGGTACAGACATGAACCCTGACATGGACCCTGCCCCAAAGAACTCAGACTCTAAGGGTACATCTCCACTGCATTATAAATCCAGGTCTGTGGACTCAGTGGTTCTAAGCCCATGCCTGAGCATCCACACTGGATTGTAAACCTGAGTTTACAGATGCTGGGTTTAGGTTTCACAGCCATGCTAATGTGTCCGTACTGTGCTACGCAGACTATCTGACTCAGGGCTGCAGCTTGAGCTGCGTCCACACTGCAAAATGACAGGGCTTGGACCTGAGTTGCAGCAGGACTTGGGCTCTGACCCACCCCCTAGCAGGGTCTTAGGACCCAGGTCTTGCATGCTTGCCGAGCCAAGCCAGATTGATTTGTGTGTGGACAGAAGGGGGGCTTCGGTTCAAACCTGAGTCAGAGCCCGGACTTAGTGTGCAGTGTAGACATAACCTAAGTTATTCCAATTGCTGAAACCAATCTGATCCTCAACCACAAAGAGATCCTCCCACTCTGCACAGTCAAACCCCTTCCTCCACTCCCCACCAAAGCAACTGTCTCCTGCCCCTCCAATGACCTCCCACCTTCACCCCAGCCCAACTTTGCAGGGGAGAGATGGCTCAGTCTCTCCCTACAGGCCATTTTGGTAACTTCCTGCCCAAAGCTTGGCTGTGTTTGGATGAGAAAAGGCGGCTGAGCATTGTTCATACACACAGACTCCCCGCCCCCTGGAAGGAGCTGCAGAGACGATGTGAGTGTTGACTTCACCTCTGACATGAGCCCCTCTGCCAAAGGGACACAGCCGGCCCAGTCCCCGGCAGTCACTGCACGCCCACGCGCCAGGGCTTCCAGAGGCTATTGCTTGGGCATGTCACGCTGCCCTGATCAGTGTCCTATAGCGAGGGGGGCAGTTAGCCAGAAGCCACTCGGCCCCTGCGTGCAGGGCTGGCTCTAGCTTTTTTGCCGCCCCAAGCAAAAAAAAAAAGGGCGGCCAGACTGCCGAAGCAAAAAAAAAAGAACGGCACCCGCAGGGAGCGCGTGGTCAAGGCGGCTCGCAGGGGGGTGAAGGGCGGTGCCTCGCAGCCGAGCGAGAGGGGCTCCCCCCTCCGGCCTTGGGGTGCCTCTCCCGGCCGGGCAGGCAGAGCCCCTGGGGCTGCAGGAGGTGCTGGCTCAGCCACTCCTTTAAAGGCGGCTCGGCTGGGCTGGGCTCAGAGCGGTGCAGGAGGCGGAGGCCGGAGCAGGTGGTGGGGAGTGGAACGTCCCGGGGAGCCCGGCGGCACGGTGAGCAGCGGGGATCACTACTTCCTGCACCCCAGGGCCAGGATCTGTGCCCCTGCAGGGCTGGGCTGGGACTGGCGGAGCTGCGGACAGCCGGCCGGGGGCTCCGGAGCTGCGAACCAGGCTGCTAAAGCAAAAAAGAAAAAAAGAACCACGGCAAGGCGGCCGGAATGTGTCACCCCAAGATTGGCCGGAATGCCACCCCTTACAATGTGCCGCCCCAGGCACGTGCTTCCTCGTCTGGTGCCTGGAGCCGGCCCTGCCTGCGTGTCAAACCCCAAAGTCGCTGCGTGGATCTGAATGAGCCAGTCACACCGAATGTGCCCTCTCCATAGACAGGCACATTGTGACCTGGCCTGGTGTCACCAGGCAGGGGCCCAAGGGGGATAGGTGCTGCCTTTTCCCTGCCAGCTCATCCCCGTCTGAAACAGAACTGGCCCATGAGCACTGGGTGAGCCTCCCCTTGCACTGTCCTGCCAAACTGATGGCTGCACTGCCACCATGTGGCCGATTTTTCCATTACACCCAGTCGAAACTACAGCAGCTTTCTGTTTGATTTCAAGCGATGTTTCTCCCTCCCAGAGTCCCAGCCAGCGTGTTTTAGATTTTAGCAGGGCCGGCTCTAGGATTTTTGCCGCCCTAGGCAAAAACAATTTTGGCCGCCCCCCCCCGCCCCGTTTTTTAATTACTCCCCCCGCCCCAACTCCGCCCCTTCCCCAAATCCCCAGCCCTGCCTCCTCCCCCAGGCTCTCAAGCCTGGGAGGGAGGGGGAGCAGCGGCGCGCGAAACGGCCGCTTGGGATCTCCCCCTCCCTCCCAGGTTTGAGAGCCTGGGAGGGAGGGGGAGCAGCGCCGCGGCCGCTCGGGATCTCTCCCTCCCTCCCAGGCAGCAGCAGCGGAGGTGAGCTAGGGCGGCCGCGGCACATTTTTAGGGGCGGCATTCTGACGCCGGCCATGCCGCCCCTAAAAATGTGCCACCCCAAGCACCAGCTTGTTTTGCTGGTGCCTAGAGCCGGCCCTGGATTTTAGCAATAGTGAGCCCATAGCTTGGTGCCTCTATCAATGGGTTCTTCAAACTAGCAGAGAAAGTTATAACACCATGCAACAGCTGGAAGCTGAAGCTAGACAAATTCAGATGGATAAATTTTTAACAGTGAACGTAATTAACCATTGGAACAATTTACTAAGGGTCATGGTAGATTATCGCTCACTAACAATTTTCCAGCCAAGATTGGATGTTTTTCTAAAAGATCTGCAGTTCTCTGGCTGTGTTATACAGGAGGTCAGAGTAGCTGATCACAATGGTCCCGTCTGGCCTTAGAATCTATGAATCTATGGTCACTCCCTTTTTGTTGTTTATATGCAAGAGAGAAAAAGATAGGGTGACCAGATCACCCAGGTCAAATATCGGGACGCGGGGAGGGGGCGGGGGGGGGGGGGGAGCAAAAAAAAAAAAAAGTGGCAGAGCAAAAAAACAGCCCCCCTCCTTCCTCCTCCCTCCGCAAGCGCTGGAGGGAGGCCCCGGAGACGCAGGGGGAGCGCGGGGCCAGGGTGAGTGAGAGTCCGGCCTGGCCCCAAGCGCAGGCAGGACTCAGTCGGGTGGTACCTGAAGCCTCCCCGTCCCGCTCGGGTCCCGCAGGGGAACGAACGGGGCTGGGCTGCTGATGCCTCCGCCCCGAGGCCGCCGTGGGATTGCACCAGCTGGGCAGCCAGCCCAGACACGACTGGCCAGGGGCTGGGCGCAGCGTGCACGGTACTGGGTCCCTGCAACAGGCCCGGGCTCGGGGGGTTCGGGCCCGGGCGCCAGAGCCACAGCCGCCGAGCGCCATGGCCGCTTCCTCCGGCCGCGGCAGTGGGAGCTGCAGCAGCGGCTGCTCCCGAGTCCCACTGTCCAGGGGGGGAGAACAGCCGCCGCCTGGCCCCGCGGGCCGCCCCCCTACTCTCCCTCCAGGTACCGCCCGACTGAGTCCTGCCTGCGCTCGGGGCCAGGCCGGACTCTCACTCACCCCGGCCCTGCGCTCCCCCTGTGTCTCTGGGGCCTCCCTCCAGCGCTTGTGGAGGGAGGAGGAATGGCGTGCTTGGGGAAGAGGCAGGGATTTGGGGAGGGAGCCAATGGGGGAAAGAGGGGGCGGAGTCGGGGAGGGGGGGGCGTGAGCACTTCCGGGCTCTGGAGTATTTGCTTGTTTGTCCAGTGTCCCGACCTAACATTGGTCGGGACGCAGGACAAACAAGCAAATATCGGGACAGTCCCGATAAAATCGGGACATCTGGTCACTCTAGAAAAAGAGGCTACATATGCATGCCCCACATTCCTTTTTCCAACCAACCATGCTTGCCAGCCCCATTAATTCCCAGAGAGCAAGAAGGAGCACTCTTTTGCCTCCCTGGGTTTGAAGGTGCCTCTTGAATTTCACATTTGATCTATTCAGCACTTTATTTTAGCGATGCCCAAAGTGTGGTTATTTGCGGTCCATGGAGTTTGGTTTTATCTGTAAAATGTTCCCCCTGACACACACATACACACACACACCCTGGTGGTCAAGGTGTTGTGCAAAACACAGACCTAGATTTCCAGGACTGTGCATGCAAAAATTATGCATACATTTCCACACGTGATCCGCAAGCACCATTATCACGATTGCACATGTGAATTGCAATAACTACACAAGCAACTGGCCTGCCAGATGTCTTCCTGGTCACTTGCATGTGCGTTTAATACAATGGCATGCCCCAGCACAGTCACTGTGGGTGTAAATTAGGCTCCCAATGCATGCACAATTACATGTAACTGTAAACCTTGGCCAAAAAAAAAATACAAAACTGTAATTAAAACTATTATAAAGTACAATAAAATATTTGCTTTTAAAATTATTCCACTGAAAACAAGACAAGGGTAAGTTGTCTCTAACATATTCGCTACCCCAATCTTGACATGAGCAGAATCATCTAGAATGACAGCTCAGGTCAGTGTCCAGGCTCATTCAGCCTCTGGCCAGTGGCACCAATTCAGATATTTCTTGGGGGGGGAGGGGCATTCCAGTCCGTGCCCCTCCCCCACTGCTGGCAGGAACCCAGTTCTGGTCCCCACTCATTCCTGCACTGAGACACCAGGGCTCCCTTGGCCGGGGAATCTCCCCTCTGTCTGACCCACACAGTGCAAGAGCCAGCACCACCAGGAGTCAAGTTATGAGTGGCTCCGCCATACAGGTCCAAACTCTCCATGCACCAGATCACATCTGCATGGAGGAGCAGGTGGGTGAAATTGCAGTGGTGCTGCGACCATGTGGTCGGAGTAACAATATGGGCCACTCTAGTACGGGACCACTGCTTAAAAGTGATCAGCCGATTCCCCCCTCCCGTCCCCCCCCCCCCACCTCTGGGGCCTATAATACTTTGAGCAAATGCGAAAACTTTGGGGAAGGGAGTGTTCCCGCCGCAGTCCCTAATTTGTACCACTGCCTGTGGCCTCTCTGCAGAGATGGGTGACAACAAAGCACACTGTAATGGTATTTTTCATGATGTGGACACCTGGCCAGTGAGCTGGGGCCCCAATTAGTAAATAGTCATCAGGGTGGTAAGAGCATTGTTCACACCCAGCTGGGCTGGGTTTGAACTAGCAAACTCGGGTTGAAATGTTCCATGCTATCTTGTCACTCCCTAACACAGGTAGCTGAATGCACTGCCCAGCAGGTGGGTTAAGGAAGTGGGGCCAGGATGTGGCAGAGTTTGGGGAGTGGTGTCAGAGACAGTCTCCACACAGAGCCAAACCATCCTCCTTCTGCTGACCCTCCACACCAGCCTGAAGATTCCCCATTGCATTGTGTATGTCATAAAGAGCTGTGTGTCGGGACTGGAATGTCCACAGCTCCCTGATGGCAACGTCCAAGTCATCCCTGGAAGCAGCATCCTAGGTGAATTCGCCTACCAACATCAGAGTTGATCACAGGCCGGATTTCCTATGCTATGGACTCAGGCTGCTCTTCCATGAAACAGGGAAGCTTTGCAGGGACCTGGAGTGCAGGACACGGTTTGCTGTATCACCTCTCTTGGCCACAGGTTAGTGGGTCCACACAGCATTGCAGAACTGTGCTGGTGTGTCCACACACGGAGCCTTCCAATCAGGGATGGACCAGGGCGTTCGTAGTGCTCAGCACCAATGCTGGGACCAGGAGCTTTTGGGTAATTTCCACATGTGAGATACCGCATGGTGCACAGAGCATTGGCTGAAGTTCTCGTCCCAGGTGTTTCACCCAGTTGCACAACCAGTGCTTGTAAAATGTATGAGCTGGATATTGTACATCTGCTCTAGTGGCTTCTTGCAGGGGTTTTTGACTCAGTGTAGACAGGGTCCAGAATAACACGGCAGCCTCTCTCTGGCTGGCCTGCTCACTGGATCAATCATGAGTTTAATGGAACTCAGTTCTGAATCATCTGCCTGGCTTTGGTTTTTCTATAGCAGTGGCCGTACTGGGACTCCCCTCCCTTCTGGCCAGCATCTGGCCCGTTCCCATGCAGTAAACTGGAAAGGACAGAAGGGTCATGACCCCAGTCTGATTACTCAGCCCCTGTGTTCCAAAGCAGGTCATCGTCAGCGAGTCTATAGCACGCGGCACATCTCCGAGCCAGGCGATCAGCTGTTCACGCCTGTCACTGGCAAAGGCACCACACAGATACAAAAGCAGAGACCTTGGCGGGCTTCACACTTCAGGCTCCGTCCTTTGAGTCCTGCCTGCTGCTGTGACATCTTCCGAGCTGTGCCAAGCCAGTCCCACTGGACAGCAACAAGCTCCGCCACAGCAAATTCAAAACCGAAACCCAGCATGGGCAAGTGGCCACCAGGAAATCACATTGCAGGTCTGGGGAGCTGGCGAGAAAAGCCAGCCTCCTCTTTCATCGGCAGCAGTGGAGACGGGGCTCTGTTGTGCGCCTCCAAAGGACGGGCCAGCAGCCCAGTTTATTGGGGGAGGCACAATTCCATGGGGCAGCCGAATTGTGCAGCTAGTGTAGAGCTTGATTTCTAGACTAGTGTGGAATGCGGAGACACACTGTTGGGTATTCAGCCACGCAGAGGCTTACTACATCCCTAATAGGTGAGAAATGAAGCCACTGGAGTAGTTCAAAACCCACAAGAACTGAGCCCACTTCTAGAGCCAGAGTCAGTGGCTTAAGGCTATTCAGGACATTATAGATCCAGATCTGGACTTACTTTGTACAGGACTCTGCTGATAGTGGAGTGACTTACTCAGGATCCCCCAGATACTGCTGATGAACACAATGCGGCTTGCAGATACTCCCGTGACCTTGAGCCTGACACAGCTCTAGCAATGCACAAACATTATCCCTTCCTTTTCCAGACCCCTTGTGAGCCGGATAGGTCTGTCTTTCCCCATCAGTGACCAGAAGTGATTAACCCATGCGTGACTGGAGTCCCAGGGGAGCCATCTGAGGTCACTCACTTAGGGTCAACTGCAAAGAATGGGGCAGGCAATCCCCAAAGCTGGTGGATATTCCAATACTTAGATTTACCAAGCCAGCACAAAACAGCTTCTATAATACCTCACTGGTTACCCAAAAGCCAACAACACAGTTCCCTTAAAGTAACCCAGCCTCAGGCCTCCACCCAGATACCCAAGTCAAATATGATGAGGATTACTGAAAATCTTATTCATCATATAAAAAAGTTCTACCAATCCCAAAGGATCGGACACATTACCTCCCAGGTTAATGAATATTCCAGATATTACCCAAATACATGCTTACAGCCAATTCTTATTAACTAAACTAAAATTTATTAAAGAAGAAAAGAGAGAGACAATTGGTTAAAAGATTAGTATATATACAGACATGAGCACAATTCTTGAGATTCAGATTCATAGTAGAGATGGTGAGCTTTGTAGTTGCAAAGAGTTCTTTCAGAATTAGTCCATAGGTTATAGTCCAAATTGTATTCAGGGTGGTCCAGTCAGAGCTGGAATCTCAATCTTGTGTCTTGAGCTTCCCCTGGATTGAAGCATCAAGCAGATCTGAGATGAAAAGGATTGGGACCCAGGGGTCTTGTATACAATTTCAAGCCCTCTTGTTACAGCTCGGAGTCCTTAGGCGAGCAATAGACACACATGGGGACTTCGAAGTGGACCCATTTCCTAAGCATCACTGGTAATTATCCACACAGATTAACATAAGACGATTGCCTGTTTTTCCACCATTCACAGATGATTTGCTATACATTTCAAAGAGAAATGAATACAGTGATATCCTATGTTTACAGAAGGCTAGGACTATAACAGCGTTTAAAAGAGAACTGGATAAATTCATGGTGGTTAAGTCCATTAATGGCTATTAGCCAGGATGGGTAAGGAATGGTGTTCCTAGCCTCTGTTTGTCAGAGGATGGAGATGGATGGCACGAGAGAGATCACTTGATCATTGCCTGTTAGGTCCACTCCCTCTGGGGCAACTGGCATTGGCCACTGTCGGTAGACAGAATACTGGGCTAGATGGACCTTTGGTCTGACCCAGTACGGCCATTCTTATGTACAGTTCATTTATAATTTAAGATGTCCTTTTGATCTCTTTATTAACAGAATACAGCATAGACAGGGACTGTTTGATTACATTGTTGACCTCTACCAATATATATATGTAAATACACAAAAACACAAATATTATCTACCCATATGTCTTTAAGGGTTGAATTTGAGTCATTTATCCTGCAGGATGCTTAACCTTTTCCGGTCATGCGTCACACCGTGTTAACCCAGAGACTCTGTGGCAAAGCAGGATTCGGACTCCAGAATCCTCACTCCTCCCTCCGCTTGTCTGCGTAGCCTTGAGGGAAAACAAGGCCCCAGTACGAGTTGTGCAAAGCCCGGCTCTCAAATGCAGGGTATCTGCTCCTTGACACTGGCCATGAGAAAGCACAAGGAAATGCGGCGCTGCTGCTTACCAAGGTCCAGCCCAGTATGCACCTATGGACCCAGGTCTGGAGTCACAGTGAACAAGGGGAAACTCCTGCAAATGGAACGTAGCAGCCCTGGGTGGGTTAACGGTTAAACTCAAGCCCTCTGAATCTAAAAACATGAGCACTGGCTGATCTCCAGAACCCAGGCAAGGGCTGGGGCAGACTCATAAATGTCCAGGTATGGTCTCGTCATGAGAGGGCAACAGAGAGCCACAGGGGGTAAGCACGGGCTCCCACAAGAGAATTGTTGGTGCCCCCGGAGGCCCCAGTCCCCACTGGCTTATAGCCTCCACTCCCTGCCACACGGGGGAGATCTGTGGATGGAAGGCTGCCTCCATGCATGGGTTTTGCAGGGTGTGCAGCATATTAGCAGGACAGCACAGGTAAGGCTTGTGGCCCAATGTGCTCTACCCACTGCGTTGAGACATAATGCTTGGGCCGTGCACAGACTTCCCTTCACCATCATAAGTCTGTATCTAGCTAACTAGCTATCCCCATACATCCCCTCTATCTTATCTATCTATCTATCCCCATACATCCTATCTATCCATCCCCATGCATTCCATCTCTCTATTTCTCTATCTCCATACACTTCTATCTATCTATCCCCCTATATCCCATCTAATCTATCTATCCATCCCCATAGAATCAATCTATCTATCTATCTAATCTATCTATCTATCTCCGTAGATGGCCCTCATCACGGTGGTGTCTGATGCTTCAATTCACCAAAGCACTTCAGCATTGCATGTTGAAGTCAATGGGTATGTCTACACGACAGCTGGGAGAGGTCATTGCCAGTTCAGGTAGATGTACATGATCTAGCTCTGACTGAGCTAGCGTGCTGAAAATAGCAGTGTGGCCACAGCAGTGGGAGGGGCTAGACACCCAAGTTAGGGTGGCCAGGTGCCCAGTTTTCAACTGGAAAATCCAGTGAAAAGGGGGACCTTACAGTGTCCACACTGACCGGACACCGAAAGTCATGTTACTGTGAGTGGGGGAGGTGGGGAGTCACCGGGTCATCACCCGCGCCAGCCCCTACTCATCCAGGGCCACCTCCTACCTTCGTCGGTCGGCTGCAGCTCCCAGCCCTGGCTCTGCAGGCAAGTCCCTCCTGATCCGGGCGGGGGTGGGAGGGGAAAAGCAGTGAGTGACAGGGGGGGCAGGGAGGAAGAAGAGTGGATGGAGGCGGCGCCTCAGGGAAAGAGGCGGGGCGGGTCCTCGGGGGAAGAGGGGGCAGGGGCGGGATTTGGGGGAATAGGCGGGGCAAGGGCAGGGCCTTGGGGGGAAGAGGCGGTGCGTGGGAGGTTCTGGCACTCCTGCTGGAGTGTCCAGTTTTTAAATATTACCAAATTGGCAATCCTAACCCAAGTACAATCCCACACAATAACCTAGGCAGCTAGCCCGAACAACTGCCCGTGCCATCGCTGCCACACTGCTAGCTCAGTCGGAGCTAGTGGTGTATGTCTACCCAGCCTCGGAATCAACAGTATAGAAGATGTACCCAGTGGGATATAAGCATGTGCTGAGTACAAAGCATAAGATAGTTAAGCACTGGGACAGCTTACCAAGGGAGGTTGTGGAATCCCCATCCCTGGAGGTTTTTAAGAACAGGTTGGACACACATCTGTCAGGGGTGGTCTAGGTTTACTTGGTCCTGCCTCAGCACAGGGAGAGGGACTAGATGGCCTCTTGAGGTCTCTTCCAGGCCATTTCTCTTATTCTATGATTCTGGGAGCTTTAAGTTAAGCACATGCTTAACAACTGGAGCTTGAGTGCCTCTCCATACTTAAGCCTGTAGTCTGTACTCCCCGGGTTATTCAAGAACATGGTGATTTCACATGGGGGAAAGCTACCAGGAGATAATGAAGAATAATGAGTTCAGAGACTGTTTGCAAATGGCAACATGTTTTTCTAACCATGTACTCCTGCCCCATTGACGTTGTGACACAGATCTGCACGCATGCCGTGCCCGGCAAGGCTAACGTTTGCATTTGGAAACACAGGGCTATGCCAGTTCAGAGCCTTGGCTCTGAAATGCCTTTATGGTTTTGATACCGTGCATTGGCTGATTGGGGCGTGTGGAATATTGTCGCTGCTGGGAACAAGCTCAAGGGCTTTGCTGGTCCTTATACTTCCTGTCACAGGGTGCTTGGGCCCTGTAAGGGGAGGTGGGTCCCAGCCCACCTGGGACAAATTTAACTCATCTCTCCAGGTGGGGGGAATGAGTAGTAATGAGTGATGTCATGTGACAGATGGTTCATGTGGCTAAAAGCAGGTCCCTGGCTGTAGGTAAGAGAGGCCTGGGGAAGCATAGGAGGAAAATGGCTACTGGAGTGGAGCTACCACCTGGAATGGGGCCTGGAACAAGGGCCAGGCTCCGGGGAGCACCTGGAGCGCGTGTTCCCGAAGTGGATTGGGGAACCGAAGACGAGCCCTAGAGAGATGGGAGATGGGTGTCTAGATGCTAGAGACAGGAGCACTCGCTAAGCTGTTTTCAGTTAAGTCTGCAGCTTTGGGGGCGTGGGTCAGCCCCGGGTCTGTGTTGCAGCAGATTAGCGTGTTTGGCTCAACAAGTCAGCGTTCTCGAGGCCCAAACTGGCAGAGAAAACGGGCTCAGAGGTAGTCTCAGCACATCAGGTGACAGTCCCAAGGGGGACTCTGTGACCCCATTTTACTCCATATAAAGCTTATACAGCAGAGGTGGGCAAACTACGGCCTGCAGGACCGTCCTGCCCGGTCCTTGAGCTCCTGGCCAGGGAGACTAGCCCCCAGCCCCTCCCCTGCTGTCCCCCTACCCCCGCAGTTATGCCGCCGCGCGGGGGAGTGCGGCTGGCTCCATCCAGGCAGCACGGCTGCCAGACATGCTTCTCTGAGTGGCATGGTAAGGGGGCCGGGGGGTCCCGGGGGGCAGTCAGGGGACAGGGAGCAGGGGGTGGTTGGATGGGGCGGAGGTTCTGTGGGGGGGGGGCGGTCAGGGGATGGGGAACAGGGGAGGTTGGATAGGCGTGGGGTCCCGAGGGGCCTGTCGGGGGTGGGGGTGTGGATAGGGGTCAGGGCAGTCAGGGGACAGGGAGAAGGGGGGGTTGGATAGGGGATGGGGTCCCAGGGGGCCTGTCAGGGGGCGGGGGTGTGGATAGGGAGGCAGTCAGGGGACAGGGAGCAGGGGGGGTTGGATAGGGGGTGGGGTCCTGGGGGGAGTGGTTAGGGGAAGGGGGTCCCGGAAGGGGGTGGTCAGGGGGCAAGGTGCAGGCGGGTGGGATGGGTCAGGGGTTCTGAGGGGGGCAGTCATGGGGTGGCAAGTGGGAGAGGTCGGATAGGGGGCAGGGGCCAGGCTGTTTGGGGAGGCACTGCCTTCCCTACCTGGCCCTCCATAGAGTTTTGCAAGCCCAATGTGGCTCTCGGGCCAAAATGTTTGCCCACCCCTCCTATACAGGATAAACTCATTAATTGTCCACCCTCTATAACACTGATAGAGAGATATGCACAGCTGTTTGCTCCCCCAGGTATTAATTACTTACTCTGGGTTAATTAATAAGCGAAAAGTGATTTTATTAAGTATAACAAGCAGTAGCGTAGCTGGGGGGGAGCGGCCGCTCCCCCACTGAGTGCAAGTGGCGCCTTGTCAATTTCCTGGCACCTTTGTACTCACCTGGGGGAGCGATAAAAAAAAGGGCGTCACCCGCTGCGGCGCTTTTATTTTACTCACCCGGCGGCACTCTGGGTCTTC
>NW_020665189.1:4474227-4534258 GCF_002925995.2 Terrapene triunguis | reverse complement strand
GGTGAGTAAAAGTGCCGCAGTGGGTGGCGCCTTTTTTTTTATTGCTCTCCCTGTTCCCTCCACCTGGCTACACCACTGATAACAAGTAGGATTTAAGTGGTTCCAAGTAATAACAGACAGAACAAATTAAGTTACTAAGCAAAATAAAACAAAACACGCAAGTCTAAGCCTAATACATTAGAAAACTGATTACAGATGAAATCTCACCTCCAGAGATGTTCCAATAAGCTTCTTCAGTGTGCCCTTGTTGCCAAGAAGGCTAACGGCATTTTGGGCTGTATAAGTAGGGGCACTGCCAACAGATCAAGGCACGGGCACCAACAAAAGTTGGCGCCGGTGGGTGCTCGCGCCCCCCCAGCCCCGGCCCCGCCCCAGCCCCACCCCGACTGCGCCCCCTCCCTGCCCCTATTGGACCCCTCCCTAAATCCCCACCCCGGCCCAGCCTCCTCCCCCAAGCGCACCACGTTCCCGCTCCTCCCCCCTCCCTCCCAGGCTTGCCGCGCGAAAAGCTTTTTCACGGCGCAAGCGTTGGGAGGAAGGGGGGAGAAGCAGGACTCGGTGGCGCGCTCAGGGGAGGAGGCAGAGATGAAACAGAGGCGGAGGTAAGCTGGGGCAGGGGGGCGGGGCGGGGAGCTGCTGGTGGATGCTAAGCACCCACCAAATTTTCCCCGTGGGTGCTCCAGCCGCAAAGCACCCACAGAGTTGGCGCCTTTGGATCAAGGGACGTGATCATTCCCCTCTATTCGACATTGATGAGGCCTCATCTGGAGTACTGTGTCCAGTTTTGGGCCCCACACTACAAGAAGGATGTGGAAAAATTGGAAAGAGTCCAGAGGAGGGCAACAAAAATGATTAGGGGGCTGGAGCACATGACTTATGAGGAGAGGCTAAGGGAACTGGGACTGTTTAGTCTGCAGAAGAGAAGAATGAGGGGGGATTTGATAGCTGCTTTCAACTACCTGAAAGAGGGTTCCAAAGAGGATGGATCTTGACTGTTCTCAGTGGTAGCAGATGACAGAACAAGGAGTAATGGTCGCAAGTTGCAGTGGGGGAGGTTTAGGTTGGATATTAGGGGAAAAAATGTAACTAGGAGGATGGTGAAACACTGGAATGGATTACTGTGACGTTATTGACATAAACTGGGACCATATAGATCATTGTTGCAACCAAGGTCCTGTAGTGGCACCCAAATCTTGTATAAAGGGGGTCAAATGGGGTGTCTAAGACAAGGTTATGGTTTACTGGTTATGATTATGCTGTCTATATGCGTGTATCAGTTTTGTAGTTGAAGTTATGAATATTGGCTCTATACTGTCTGTATGACAAACTTATGCTATGCTTCTGGGTGACATCCCAGACAAGCTGGGATTAGCTCTGCCTAGCCTGCTTGATGGCCCATTAAGGACTATCAGCTATACAATGGACTCATTGAGAGAAGGCAAATATGCCTTCAGACTCAGCAAAGTATGCAGGGACTGGCCCATGTGACTCCAGGCTCCATTTTGCTGTAATTTTCCACAGTGAGAACAAAGAGGTGTTCTTACACCTGGAAAAGACTATATAAGGCTGATGCCTCATCTCCATTTTGTCTTCAATCCTGCTTCATACCTCTGGAGGAACTTTGCTACAAGTTGAAGCTTTGAACAAAGGACTGAGGACCCATCCCAGCGGGGGATGTATTCCAGAGACTTGATTTGAACCTGCAGTTTATTCTATCGCTGCTGCAAGCCTGAACCAAGAACTTTGCCATTACTGTATGTAATTGACTCCATTTAACCAATTCTAGCTCTCATCTCTATCTTTTTCCTTTTATGAATAAACCTTTAGATTTTAGATTCTAAAGGATTGGCAACAGCGTGATTTGTGGGTAAGATCTGATTTGTATATTGACTTGGGACTGGGGCTTGGTCCTTTGGGATCAGGAGAACCTTTTTCTTTTACTGGGGTATTGGTTTTCATAATCATTTGTCCCCATAACGAGTGGCACTGGTGGTAATACTGGGAAACTGGAGTGTCTTAGGAGATTGCTTGTGAGACTTGCGGTTAGCCAGTGGGGTGAGACCGAAGTCCTCCTAGTCCGGCTGGTTTGGTTTGCCTTAGAGGTGGAAAAAACCCCAGCCTTGGGCTGTAACTGCCCTGTTTGAGCAATTTGTCCTGAGTTGGCACTCTCAGTTGGGTTCCGCCAGAACCGCATCGTCACAATTACCTAGGGAGGTAACAAAGCCCTGGCTGGGATGATTTAGGGTATGTCTACACTACGAAATTAGGTCGAATTAATAGAAGCCGGTTTTATAGAAATCGGTTGTATACAGCCGATTGTGTGTGTCCCCACATAAAATGCTCTAAGTGCTCTAGTCGGCGGACCGCGTCCACAGTACCGAGGCTAGCGTCGACTTCCGGAGCATTGCACTATGGGTAGCTATCCCACAGTTCCCGCAGTCTCCGCCGCCCATTGGAATTCTGGGTTGAGATCCCAATGCCCGAATGATGCAAAACAGTGTCGCGGGGGGTTCTGGGTACATGTCGTCAGGCCCCTCCCCCTCCGTCAGAGCAACGGCAGACAATAGATTCGCGCCTTTTTACCTGGGTTACCTGTGCAGACAACATACCACGGCAAGCATGGAGCCCGCTCAGCTCAGCTCACCGTCACCATATGTCATCTGGGTGCCGGCAGACGTGGGACTGCATTGCTACACAGCAGCAGCAGCTAACTGCCTTTTGGCGGTAGACGGTGCAGCATGACTGGTAGCCTTCATCGGCGATCTGGGTGCTGGCAGCTGTGGGGCTGGCAGCCGTAGGGCTGCATTGCACCAGCCCTTGCCTTTTGCCTTTTGGCAGTAGATGGTTTATTATGACTGGTATCTGTCGTTGTCATACTGCAGTGGCTGTCAATCATGGGCACCTGGGCAGACATGCTCAGTCCTATTGAACTGTCTTGACAATGATGGCTATCAGTCGTAGTATGCCATTTTCTGCCAAGCGCCCTGTTGGATCATCCCACATTAGCAGAGTCTTCCCTGAGCAGCAGATCGTGCAATAGGCCTGAAGGCTACTGCCAAGCGCCCAGTATTTGCTGCCAAGCACCCAGAAGATGCCGAGGGCTATCAGTCATGCTGCACCGTCGTCTTAAGATGTAAAAAATAGATTTGTTCTGTATTCGTTTGCTTCCCCTCTCCCTCCGTCAAATCAATGGCCTGCTAAACCCAGGCTTTTGAGTTCAATCTTTAGGGGGGGGGGCATTCTGTGTGACAGTTGTTTGTGTTTCTCCCTGATGCACAGCCACCTTTCTTGATTTTAATTCCCTGTACCTGTACGCCATGTCGTCACTCGCCCCTCCCTCCCTCCCTCCTTCCCCTGGTCCGTCAGATACTAGTTTCGCGCCTTTTTTCAGACCAGACGCCATAGCTAGCACTGGGATCATGGAGCCCGCTCAGATCACCGCGGCAATTATGAGCACTATGAACACCACGCGCATTGTCCTGGAGTATATGCAGAGCCAGGACATGCCAAGGCAAAACCGGGACCAGCCGAGGAGGCGATTGCAGCGCGGCCACGAGAGTGATGAGGAAATGGACATGGACATAGACCTCTCACAAGGCACAGGCCCCAGCAATGTGGAAATCATGGTGTTCCTGGGGCAGGTTGATGCCGTGGAACGCCGATTCTGGGCCCGGGAAACAAGCACAGACTGGTGGGACCGCATCGTGCTGCAGGTGTGGGACGATTCCCAGTGGCTGCAAAACTTTCGCATGCGTAAGGGCACTTTCATGGAACTTTGTGACTTGCTTTCCCCTGCCCTGAAGCGCTAGAATACCAAGATGAGAGCAGCCCTCACAGTTGAGAAGCGAGTGGCGATAGCCCTGTGGAAGCTTGCAACGCCAGACAGCTACCGGTCAGTCGGGAATCAATTTGGAGTGGGCAAATCTACTGTGGGGGCTGCTGTGATCCAAGTTGCCAGGGCAATGAGAGACCTGGTGATATCAAGGGTAGTGACTCTGGGAAACGTGCAGGCCATAGTGGATGGCTTTGCTGCAATGGGATTCCCAAACTGTGGTGGGGCCATAGACGGAACCCATATCCCTATCTTGGCACCGGAGCACCAAGCCACCGAGTACATAAACCGCAAGGGGTACTTTTCAATGCTGCTGCAAGCCCTGGTGGATCACAAGGGACGTTTCACCAACATCAACGTGGGCTGGCCGGGAAGGGTACATGATGCTCGCGTCTTCAGGCAGTCTGCTCTGTTTCGAAAGCTGGAGGAAGGGACTTTCTTCCCGGACCAGAAAATAACTGTTGGGGATGTTGAAATGCCTATCGTGATCCTTGGGGACCCAGCCTACCCCTTAATGCCACGGCTCATGAAGCCGTACACAGGCAGCCTGGACAGGAGTCAGGACCTGTTCAACTACAGGCTGAGCAAGTGCCGAATGGTGGTGGAATGTGCATTTGGGCGTTTAAAAGCGCGCTGGCGCAGCTTACTGACTCGCTCAGACCTTAGCGAAAAGAATATCCCCATTGTTATTGCTGCTTGCTGTGCGCTCCACAATATCTGTGAGAGTAAGGGGGAGACATTTATGGCGGGGTGGGAGGTTGAGGCAAATCGCCTGGCCGCTGATTACGCGCAGCCAGACACCAGGGCGGTTAGAGGAGCACAGCATGGCGCGGTGCGCATCAGAGAAGCTTTGAAAACGAGTTTTGTGACTGCCCAGGCTACGGTGTGAAACTTCTGTTTGTTTCTCCTTGATGATCCCTCCGCCCCTCCCCCCCCACCCGGTTAACTCTACTTCCCTGTAAACCAACCACCCCACCCTCCTCTACCCTCCCCCCTGCGAGCACGACTTGCAGAGGCAATAAAGTCATTGTTACTTCACGTTCATGCATTCTCTATTAATTCATCACACAACTAGGGGGATAATTGCAAAGGTAGCCCGGGATGGGTGGGGGAGGAAGGAAGGAAAAGGACACACTGCAGTTTAAAACTTTAACTCTTATTGAAGGCCAGCCTTCTGATGCTAGGGCAATCATCTGGGGTAGAGTGACTGGGTGGCCGGAGGCCCCCCCACCGTGTTCTTGGGTGTCTGGGTGAGGAGGCTATGGAACTTGGGGAGGAGGGCTGTTGGTTACACAGGGGCTGTAGCGGCGGTCTCTGCTCCTGCTGCCTTTCCTGCAGCTCAACCATACGCTGGAGCATATCAGTTTGATGCTCCAGCAGCCGGAGCATCGACTCTTGCCTTCTGTCTGCAAGCTGACGCCACCTATCATCTTCAGCCCGCAACTTGCTCTATTCATCCCGCGATTCAGCACGCCACCTCTCTTCTCGTTCATATTGGGCTTTTCTATAATCAGTCATTGACTGCCTCCACGCATTCTGCTGTGCTCTGTCAGCGTGGGAGGCAGTCTGTAGTTCTGTAAACTTGTCATCACGTGTCCTTCGCTTTCTCTTCCTAATCTTCACTAGCCTCTGTGAAGGAGAAACATTTGCAGCTGGTGGAGGAGAAGGGAGAGGTGGTTAAAAAAGACACATTTTAGAGAACAATGGGTACACTCTTTCACGTTAAATTTTGCTGTTCACATTACACAGCACATATGCTTTCGTTACAAGGTCGCATTTTTCCTCTTATATTGAGGGCCTGCCGGTTTGGTGTGAGAGATCACTCACGCAGTGCCAGGCCACAGATTTCAGCTTGCAGGCAGCCATGGTAAGACACAGTCTTTTGGCTTTTTTAACCTTCTTAACATGTGGGAATGGTTTCAAACAGTAGTGCTCTCATTTCCCATACCAAGCACCCGTTGGGTTGGCCATTTAAAATGGGTTTGCAATGTAAAAGGAGGGGCTGCGGTTTCAGGGTTAACATGCAGCACAAACCCAACTAATTCCCCTCCCCCACACCCAATTCTCTGGGATGATCAATTCACCCCTCCCCCCACCGCGTGGCTAACAGCGGGGAATATTTCTGTTCAGCAGAGCAGGAACGGGCACCTCTGAATGTCCCCTTAATAAAATTGCCCCATTTCAACCAGGTGAACGTGAATGATATCACTCTCCTGAGGATAACAAAGAGCGATCAGGAATGGATGTTGTCTGCATGCCAGCAAACACCGGGACCATACGCTGCCATGTTTTGTTATGCAATGATTCCAGACTACGTGCTACTGGCCTGGCGTGGTAAAGTGTCCTACCATGGCAGACGGGATAAGGCAGCCCTCCCCAGAAACCTTTTGCAAAGGCTTTGGGAGTACATGAAGGAGAGCTTTCTGGAGATGTCCCTGGAGGATTTCCGCTCCATCCCCATACACGTTAACAGACTTTTCCAGTAGCTGTACTGGCAGCGATTGCCAGGGCAAATTAATCATTAATCATTAAACACGCTTGCTTTTAAACCATGTGTAATATTTACAAAGGTACACTCACCAGAGGTCCCCTGTGTGCCCTCAGGGTCTTCGGTGAGTTCGGGGGTTACTGGTTCCAGGTCCAGGGTGACAAACATATCCTGGCTGTTGGGGAAACCGGTTTCTCCGCTTCCTTGCGGCTGTGAGCTATCTACATTTCCTCCATCCTCCTCTTCCAAACCCTCTTCCCTGTGTGTTTCTCCAGTGAGGGAGTCATAGCACACGGTTGGGGTAGTGGTGGCTGCACCCCCTAGAATGGCATGCAGCTCCGCGTAGAAGCAGCATGTTTGCGGCTCAGCCCCGGACCTTCCGTTTGCTTCTCTGGCTTTGTGGTAGGCTTGCCTTAGCTCCTTAATTTTAACGCGGCACTGCTGTGCGTCCCTGTTATGGCCTCTTTCCTTCATGGCCTTGGAGACCTTTTCTAATATTTTGCCATTTCGTTTACTGCTTCGGAGTTCGGCCAGCACTGATTCATCTCCCCATATGGCGAGCAGATCCCGTACCTCCCGTTCTGTCCATGCTGGAGCTCTTTTGCGATCCTGGGACTCCATCACGGTTACCTGTGCTGATGAGCTCTGCGTGGTCACCTGTGCTCTCCATGCTGAGCAAACAGGAAATGAAATTCAAACTTTCGCGGGGCTTTTCCTGTCTACCTGGCCAGTGCATCTGAGTTGAGAGTGCTGTCCAGAGCGGTCACAATGAAGCACTGTGGGATAGCTCCCGGAGGCCAATAACGTCGAATTCCGTCCACAATACCCCAATTCCGACCCCCTAAGGCCGATTATCGCTAATCCCCTCGTCGGAGGTGGAGTAAAGAAACCGGTTTAAAGGGCCCTTTAAGTCGAAAGAAAGGGCTTCGTCGTGTGAACGTGTCCAGACTTAATTCGATTTAACGTGGCTAAAGTCGACCTAAACTCGTAGTGTAGACCAGGCCTTAGTTAGGGATTGGTCCTGCTTTGAGCAGGGGGTTGGACTAGATGACCTCCTGAGGTCCCTTCCAACCCTGATATTCTATGATTCTTTCACAGACTTGACTCTTTCCTAGTCTGGGTCCAGCAATCACTCACACCCCCGTAGTTACTGTCCTTTTTTCCAGTTTCTTTCAGGCATTTCTTTGGGGTGGAGAGGCCATCTCTTGAGCCAGCTGAAGACAAAATGGAGAGGCTTCCAGGGCCTTTTATATTCTCTCTCTTGTGGGCGGAAACCCCTTTGTTCTTCTGTGCAAAGTCACAGCAACCAGATGGAGTTTGTAGCCACCTGGGCAAGTCACATGTCCATGAATCATTCAGCTTTTTGCAGGCCGACGCCATTGTTTACATGTTAGTTTGAACATTCCCAGGAAAGCTCAGATGTGGATTGGCATCTCCCAAAGCCCATTGTCAGTTAAGTGTTTCTTAATTGGGCACTTACTGAGAATAGTCCTTTCTCAAGAAGCTGACCAAATGCTTCACTGAGGCTACTTAGAATCAAACACATTGAGATACAAGTACATAGCCAATATTCATAACTTCAAATACAAAAATGATACACACATACAGACAGCATAATCATAACCAGCAAATTACAACCTTTCCATAGACACCTTACTTGACCGCCTTTGTACAAGATTTGGTGCAACTATAGGACTGTGGTTGCAACAATGATCTATACAGTCACAATTCAGGTAAATAACGTCACAGTAACCTGTTACGCTTTCATAAAGCAGATGGACCCACATTTGGGCCAATTCTTCTTTCAGTTACACTGGTGTAAATCTAGTGTAACTCCATTGAAACTGATTGAGTTGCTCTAGATTTGCAGCAGTATAAATGAGATCAGAATCTGGCTGTATCACCTTCTTGCTCCAGCTAGGAACATGTCATAACTGGCCATGCCCCCTTTCCTTGGAACCATCCCTTCCTCTGCCTCTCTGCCAGCCCTTCCACCTCTCCAGTGTGACTCTGCTTTCTGTGGACGCATCCCCTCAGCTGCCATTCTGCACCTCCCATCATCAGTGCAGCAGAGGCTGTTGCCTCAAGCACTGTCAGCTCTGAATTCAGCCCCAGTCTTTAACCTGGTTACAACAGCTCCATAAACCAGACCAAAGCACGATCTGCAGTAGCATGGCCAGGGCACTACAATATTATAACACAGCATGGACTTCCTACCACCAGTAGAAAGATCCTTCTTGAGGGTCTATTCTCTTCCTTCAGACCTAAGGGGAGACATTTTGTGTTGCCCACCTCTCATTAACTCACACCAAAGTAAGATTCAGATAGAAAATGTGGGCAGGGGACAGGGGTTTGTTCAGCTAAATATCCGCTTGCAGGTGAAATCCTAGTTCCCTGCTGTCTCTACAACACAGGCCTGTAGGACCATTGCAGCTACCACAGTCAATGACTCCGCTAGATCCTTGGGAATTGTCGCTGAGAGAAACCAGTGCAAAACAAGGTCAGGAATATGAACCAAAAACACCCCACAAGAGGGCAGTGTAGGCACAAGGACAGGGAAAATGGCTGGAGCGGGGGAGCTGGAAAAACAACACAGCTCCTTGCTATGCTCATTGTCAATGAACTGGAGTGTGGAAGGAGCAGGTGCCAAAGAACCGTTCATCAATGGGCTCAGGATCCGCTCATGAAGGAAACCGGACATGGCTGGGAAACCATCTGGGCTGGTCCAGGAGAGTTCCACTTCCTAGTGCAGGGGTCGGCAATCTATGGCACGCGAGCTGATTTTCAGTGGCACTCACACTGCCTGGGTCCTGGCTGCCAGCCTTGAGGCTCTGCTGCCGGCCCCCTGCCAGCTGGGGTTCTATCCGCCAGCCCCGTTCAGCCCATTGCCAGCCAGGGTTCCGTCCACTGGCCCCGCTCAGCCCGCTGCCGGCCTGGGGTTCCGTCCGCCGGCTCCCCTCAGCCCACTACCGGCCCCCTGCCAGCTGGGGTTCTGTCCACCGGGTTCACTCAGCCCGCTGCCAGCCGGGTTTCTGTCCACCGTCCCCGTTCAGCCCACTGCCGGCGTGGGGTTCTGTCCGCTGGCCCCCTGCCAGCCGGGGTCCCGTCTGCTGGCCCCGCTCAGCCCGCTGCTGGTCTGGGGTTCCGTCCGCTGGCCCCGCTCATCCCACTGCCGGCCCCGGGGCCTGGCCACCGGTCTGGGGGGCTCCGCTGCCGGCCTGGGGTCCCGGCTGCCGGCCCAGGACACTGCAGCTACCCCCAGCAGTTCGGAGGTTTTGTTCAATGATTTTCCAAATAAAGATACATTCGTATCTAGAATAAAAGAACTGCCTGTCTCTGCCAGAACAGTTGTGAGACGCATAAGCGAAATGGCAGAAAACATTAACGAAAATCAGACGGCTGCATTAAAAGACACAGCAGTGTTTAGCATTGCAGTTGATGAGAGCATAGATATAAACAACGTTCCACGTTTGGCAGTTATTGCAAGATATTGTGCTTCTAATGAAATCCAAGAGGAACTTTGTTGCCTAAAACCCCTGCATGGCACAACAAAGGGGGAAGATATAGTGGAAAGCTTTGTAAACCATTTTTAAGAACGAGGAGTTGACATCAGAAAAATATTTTGTGCTCCTGCCATGGTCGGAAAACAGAAGGGATTTGTAAAGTTACTTGAAGATCAAATTGGCCCACCGGACAGTCAAATTTCACTGTATCAACCATCAAGAAAACCTGTGTGCTAAAATTTCTAATTCAGAGCTTAATAATGTGATGAATACAGTGGGGCAATCTGTGAATTTCCGTGGTTGCTCGGTCTGCTTTGACTCACAGACAGTTTCAAGCACTGCTAGACGAGATGGACAGTGCTTATAACAACATTCCACTTCACAGCAACATTCAGTGGCTAAGTCGTGGCAAGGTTTTGGTGTGCTTTGTAAACTGTTTTGATGCAATCAAGGCCTTTTTGTCAGAAAAAGGACAAAACTACCCTGAACTGGATGATGACAAGTGGCTGTGTAAGCTCATGTTTCTAACTGACATCACTGCTCACCTAAACAAACTCAACCTCTGTCTCCAGGGTGCAGGGCAAACGGTTCTGGACCTTTATGAAGCCTGGAAGGCATTTGTTGTAAAACTAGCAGTTTTTTCTCAGGCTATTCGAACTTCGACTTTCCAACACATAAAAGAGCTATAGATACGTTGCACTGTCGGTGTTGATGAGATTGGAATGTACATGCAAGAACTGGGATCAGAATTTTCCGACAGATTTCAAGATTTTCAGCAATTTGGCCCAATGCTTTCTTTTCCAATTAAACCTGAAAAGTTCAACGAAAGTGACTTGGATTTGTCTGTATTTCAGTGGATGGGTGTTGAAGATTTCGAAATGCAGCTCATTCAGTTAAAAAGCTCAGAATTGTGGGCATCAACGTTTGGAGATCTGAGGAGTGCACTTGAAACTACTGAGAGAGATCATGGGGCCTCTATTCTGACCTGCTGGACATCCCTGCCAATGAAATTTAACTGTTTGAAGAAAATTGCGTTTGCAATGCTTTCAGCATTTGGATCCACATACCTGTGTGAACAGGCATTTTCACACATGAAATCTGTTCTCTGTCCCTCTTGGAGCAAGTTAACAACTGATCACTCAGAAGCGTGTGTGCAGCTTAAAGTATCCAAATACGTGCCAGACATTGGAAAACTCAGCAAGGAAAAGCAAGGGCAAGGATCACACTAAACTGATAAGATCTGCATTTTAATTAAATTTTAAATGAAGCTTCTTAAACATTTTAAAAACCTTATTTACTTTACATACAACAATAGTTTAGTTATATATTATAGACTTGTAGAGAAAGACCTAAAAACGTTAAAATGTATTACTGGCACGCGAAACCTTAAATTAGAGTGAATAAATGAAGACTTGGCACACCACTGCTGAAAGGTTGCCGACCCCTATCCTAGTGGGTAAGACACTGAAATGGAAGTGGAGTAAATGAGAAAGAAGAAGGGAGGTGAAGTGTGAGCCCCGAACACCCACACTCCATCTGTCTCTCAGTCTCTTCATTACCCACAGGCAGCCGGCCTTGTGCCCCCTAGAGCCAGGCCACCTCTCTGAGCAGCTGTCCATGGGAGATGGACGGCCTCCTGGGGAATGGGAGCTTCTACCCACCCTTCTCATCAAGGGGTGCCAGAAGGGAAGCGAAACTGGGGGCTCAGTCCACGCAGCCCCTTTTTTCCAAAGGGCTTTCTGAGCGATCTCTACAGATCTGCTTTCCCTAGGGTTGTAGGAGGAGCTGACACCACAAACACACCTGCATAACTTCCCAGCGTCCTGACCCACTCCCACATTCCCCCAAAGGGGAGGAAGCACTGGGAAGATGCTGTCAGGGCCTTGTCTACCTAGGAATTTGCCTCAATTTTAGCCAGCAGTGCCCAGCCACCCACTGCTGTCGCTGTCCTGTGCAAGCATTAAGGATACGCCGGGTGAACCACTATATGCCACTAGTTGCACTGAGGCAACTTACACTAGTTTCAAGCTGCACCAGCGCAGAGCACAGCTTTACCTGTCTGCACTGGGGTAGAGTTTGCACCAGGGCAGCAGGGACAGCCACCAAAGGCAGAAATCGGAGTGGATCCCCAGCAAGGAGAGAGTCTCAGAGCCACTGGGCTTTGTTCCTGGAGGAGGAGGGGATTGAGGGACAGGGGATAAAGCAGCTGAAGTCAGGAGATGTCGACCCAGCTGGGCTGTTCCTGTGCTTTTTGAGTTCTCATTAACATCTCTGAAAACCCCAGTCTGTCATTATCCAGGAAGGGGCAGCAGGAGGCCGTGTGGTCTATGACGTCGGGATCCCTGAATTCTAGTTCTGGCCTGCTTTGTGACCTTGGAGAGGTCACTGCACCTCTCTGTGCCTCAAGCGATCCAGCTGAGAAGCTGGTCTGATCACGCCCGCCTACCTCATACCTTTGTGATTGTTGCTTACCCAGCCTCCAGAGACCTCAGCAACATGGTAACTGAGGGCCACTTGGTGTCTGAACAGCATTGCTCTGGGGAAAGACAAAGCCCTTTAAAGAGAATGATCTGAAATGGGAGGAGGTGGCACAGAACTTTATTAATAGACAATGTTACCCTACATGTCATCATGGGTGATATAAATAGGAAGGGAGTCTGGGAATCAGCATCACAAGCGAACAAGCAAAGCAACATGCCTTTAGCCAGGGTGGCAATCTCCCCAGTGTCACTCAGCCTGAATGCCCTTGTGGATCAGGAGGGGGCAGAAATGCAAAGGGATCAAAGATTGTATCCTGCTTGCATGTGCAGAATGCTGCTGGTGGGTACAGAAATTCCCTGGGTGACGGGTCCTTGAGCAAATGGCAAAGAGTGATTTTCCAAAACTCAGACTCAGAGCTCAGTGGTGTTCGTGGTGACCCAGATATGTAAAGTCTGGAATCGTTAGCTGAAAGCGGCTGGCTTCCCTTCAGTTACTAGTAGCACTGTTATACTAGGACAGGCACAAGAGGCCAAACAGTAGTGACAAGTCTAAGTCATCAGCAGAGCAAATGACACCAAATAAAATCAGGCTCCTGAGAGGACAGATGTTAAATAAGGTCTTCCACAACTTGTGGTCATTAAGGATTTCAGCACATGTTCTATTCAGGTTGATAACTCCCATGTCCCAGCCAAATTCCAGGTCAGGTAGTTATATAGTGCATCTCAGCAATTCCAGGTGGATGCAGGATTCTTCTTCACTTCCATTCCTAGTCTGTTGTATGGTGCAGTTGTGTCTCACCCCAGAGACAGCTGAATTTCAGCGGTGAGTGAAATGATCCCTGCATATATCCAGCACAGTGGTGTTGGGAAGCTTGATTAATTCATTAAGATTTGTAAAGCACTCCGAGATCTTTGGATGAAAAGGTTTTTAAGAAGTGCAAAGTATTGAATATATTATCTATTCTCAAATGCTCGCTTGTCTACCTTCCAGGAGCTAGTTGCTATGACATTTTGGCCGTGGGCATCTACGTATCCAGTCTTCTATGAAAGATAATGATTTGCATATGGACCTGTAACTTTTCAATCAACAGAATGTAAAAATCCACATGAAATACCTCCCTCCCCATCCCACCCCAGTGATAATTGTGCTTCTTGCAGGGTCCTGGAAATACCCAAACACTTGAGAAAAGCTGAAATCTCTCTTAGCTCAGTCCCAGTTTGCACCATCTTCCTGCCCCAGACAATAACTTCACGTGAGTACTAAAATTCCTCACCCACATGCATTCCTGGGAGCTTCGTGTGTAACACACCATTCCCTGGAAAATACATGCATGATAAAAATCTTACCAGCTAAAGATGTGGTTGCCAGTTGTCCCACACTGAGACCCTCACAAGGTCCCTGGTGGTTTCTCTTTGATCTCAGCACTGACTGCTCATCTGTCCTGCTTGTGAAGAGTGGAGCTGGGAAGCCTGGGGGAGCCATGCCTAGTGAGGAAAGGGAAAAGGGTTTAACAGCAAATAGCAGGTATTTAGAGCCCTGCAAATCTGCGGATATCCACTTTATATCTGCAGACCACATTTGAGGCTCGCAGATCAGATGTGGATACAGATACAGATGCAAGGCTCTATATATATTTAGCTCCATATCAGTGTATATAAGAGCCTTTTATGCTCTCATCCTAGAGCCCCTGGGCGGGATTCCTCAGAGGAGCAACCTGGCCTACTGCTTCTTTCTTCTCCCCTATATTTTCCCCTTGTTACTGTCCCGATTTATTGTCCCTCAGAGGAACTGCAAAGGGAACTGGCTCCCGAGGCTTCCTTCAGCCCTTGCAGGTGAAATTCCATTCGCTCCAGTGGAACTGCACTCACTTGCTCCAGGTCTGAATCCAGTGCTTGGAGACCATTGGTTGGAAGGTGCTACTGGCCTCCAAAGCAAAGCACCATCGCTAGTATAGTGAATATAATTCATTTGTATTCACATTCGGTGCTAGCTGACATTCGTAGTCTCCCCGAAGTCTCCCTCTCTGTCCCATGAGGGCTGGCGGAGCCCATGGATTAGCACTGATGGGTGAAACTACAATGGACCACTGCTGTGTAAGTGTAGGGAATTTTTCAGTAGTCTGTGATCCCCATGCCAACCCTCCACTGATTCCTTCACCAGGATCTTATTCAATGCAGCGGAGGAATGGGGCGAATCTTTGACTCTATGTTGTTACCCAGCCTGCTCCCTTCAGGATCCTCCCCTGCCCAGGATTCTGGGTTGAGTTAATCTATGGCATTTGTGACTCCATCTGAGCAGAGAGGGCTGTTGTCTTGTCCACACTAAAGCAGTAAGCCTTTTGTGGCACAGGTCTCACATCTCCGCTGCTCATAGTAGGGATGATATTGTCCTTTCCAATGCACCTGCCATTGAGTTCCTTTAGGCTCTTTACAAATATTAGTGACTTGAGATCCACACCTCTCTCTGTGAGATGGGTGTCATTAAGTCCTATTTGCAGATGGGGAAACTGAGGTACAGAGCAGTTAAGGACTTGCCTATGGTCACATAGGAAGTACAAGAGAGAGGGAGGATTAGAACCTGGGACTCCTGGTTCCCACTCCTTACCTGCCTGCCTCTCCAGCCTTATGTCTTGCAGATTTGGGGAGATAAACATTCCAGTTCATTTGTGTTGCTCTGACATTCCCTCGATTGCTGTGAAAGCTTCTTGACCCTGTTGATTTATTGTCATTTACTTTATACCCTGAAAAACTCTCCCATTTTGAAAATGATCTAACCTGAGAGGCCTTGTGCTGGAGGATTGTTATTCGGTCATTATAGCAATAGTTTGATTCCACCTCTGATCCATAGTCATTGCTCCAGCGGTTGTCTCCTCCCTTATTGTCATCACCATAGGCCCAACCATGCAGCCAACAGAAGTTGCATTTCCTGCCCTTGTGAAACTGGCACAAAAAGCCTGATCAATAGTTATTAGTCACTACTTAAGCTGGAGGTTCTGAATATCATATCCTGAGCCACGGGGTGAGTCGTGGACCACAACCAGATGGGTCCACCACTTGATCTAAATAATGCCATTCAAGTCAATCAAAGACTTTTTTAGCGCTTACCACCAGCCTGGCTTTAGCTAATGTATTGTTTCCAAATCCCCCCATATAATAGCATCCAGATACTATCTGCTGAGTGTTCTCCCTACATAAATCCTACTTGATCAGGGTGCTGTGTGAGTTTTTAATGGAGACGCATGTAAAGTAATAAGCATGGGTGGGCGGGGGGGAGGGAGGGGGAATTATGGCTGAAACAGCCATAGATGAAAAGCTACTGATTAAGGAAATGATCTGAGTGGGAAGACAGAGGGCAGATGCTTAACCAAAAGCCTGGTGCCAACAAGCAGCTCAGAGACTGTCCAGAACCCTGGGATGTATGAAGAAGGGTGAAGAACACAGCTCAGAAGAAATTACTAACTCTCTCTGTCCAGGTATGTACCATTCTCAGCCCTTGTACTGTGGAGAACAATCCTTCATTGGCCTTTATCAGCAAATAGTACGCTTCATCCAGAGATCTCAAAGACCTTCACAGAAGTGGGTATCACTGATACTATCTCTTTTTTACAGCTGGGGAAACTGAGACACAGAGAGGCTTCAAGGATTTGCCTGAGGTTATCAAGCAAGTCAGTGACAGACAGGCCTAGAACTCAGGAGTCCTGATTTCCAGCACCATGCTCTAACCATTAGACAGTGCTGCCATAACGTGTGTGAGAATGGTCTAGATCAGTGGTTCCCAAACTTGTTCCACAGCTTGTGTAGGGAAAGCCCCTGGCGGGCCGGGCCGGTTTGTGTACCTGCCACGTCCGCAGGTTCGGCCAATCGCGGCTCCCAGTGGCCGCGGTTCGCTGCTCCAGGCCAATGGGAGCTGCTGGAAGCGGCGCGGGCTGAGGGACGTACTGGCCGCCGCTTCCAGCAGCTCCCATTGGCCTGCAGCAGTGAACCACAGCCACTGGGAGCCACGATCGGCCAAACCTGTGGACGCGGCAGGTAAACAAAACCAGGCAAGTTTGGGAACCACTGCTCTAGATGACTTTACTAGAGCTTTTCCATTGCTAGCTTCTCAGATTCAGTGGTTAGACTCACACTTGAATTATTGAGGATCAGTCTGGGCTCCGTATTAAAGGAAGGATATGAAAGAACTGAGAAAAAGAACTAAAATGGGGAAGAAAATAAGACAGAGTCCTTGGGGGCTACAACTATGAGGAGAAATTCAGGGCTAGACAGACACACAGACTTGCACCAAAATAACAAAAGAAGTGCATTCAAACCCCTTTTAACTATTTTGATACACATGGGAACAGCCCCAAGGGATGATGTGTTGGAAGGCTAGAGAGCAGGTGCAAAGGCACAAGCAGGGTCAGAGGCAGCAATTGGGTACTAGAAGAGTTCAGAAGAAGCTTCTTTATGTAGCAGAGGGGAACAATTACGTAGTAAGGCAGCCATAGTAGCGGCAACTGAACAGAGACAGCAGAGTTCTGTCTGAACGTTCTTACCTACTGTTGCATCTGAAGAAGTGGGTTTTTTACCCACGAAAGCTTATACCCAAATAAATCTGTTAGCCTTTAAGGTGCCACCAGATTCCTTGTTGTTTTTGTGGATACGGACTAACACGGCTACCCCCTGATACTTACCTACTGTTGTTTCAATTCCTAAGCATATTATCCCTATTGTTCTCTATAACGCCTAGTTTATTTTGTGCATTTGACAGCACTTTGACTGTAGTCAGTTTCAATATTTCTCCTCTAAAGTCAAGTCCATCAGTTTCAATTTTAAAACCACAGAAATGGGCAGAGCTACTCAGAGGTATGTGTAGAACCCAGTGCTGCTAACTCACCAGATTTTATCAGAGTCTTGCAATTTTGGGGTTATTTTAAAGTCCGCAACTCAGTCCTTAATTTGTAATGAAAGAGGTGCTGGGGCTCAATCAATTAGGTGCTGGAGCTCATGCAAGCCTAGAGGTGCCAGGGCTATAAACTGCCACGTCCTAGAGGTGCCGGGACTCAGCCCTGGTAAGCCCTGGCACAAATTAAGCACTGTCCCAACTACTGGAATCAGGTTATTACCTGAAAAAAGTACAGGAGTACTTGTGGCACCTTAGAAACTAACAAATTTATTTGAGCATAAGCTTTCGTGGGCTACAGCCCACTTCATCGGATGCATAGAATGGAACATATACTGAGGAGATATATATACATACAGAGAACATGAAAAGGTGGGAGTTGCCCAACCAACTCTAAGAAGCTAATTAAGATGAACTGTTGTCAGCAGGAGAAAAAAAACTTTTGTAGTGATAATCAAGATAGCCCATTTAAGACAGTTTGACAAGAAGCTGTGAGGATTCTTAAAACTACAATATCCACCTGCTGAAGTGAAAAAACAGATTGACAGAGCCAGAAGAGTACCCAGAAGTCACCTACTACAAGATAGGCCCAACAAAGAAAATAACAGAATGCCACTAGCCATTACCTTCAGCCCCCAACTAAAACCTCTCCAGCGCATCATCAAAGATCTATAACCTATCCTGAAAGATGATCCCTCACTCTCACAGATCTTGGGAGACAGACCTGTCCTCGCTTACAGACAGCCCCCCAACCTGAAGCAAATACTCACCAGCAACCACACACCACAGAACAAAAACACTAACCCAGGAACCTATCCTTGCAACAAAGCCCGATGCCAACTCTGTCCACATATCTATTCAAGTGACACCATCATAGGACCTAATCATATCAGCCACACCATCAGGGGCTCATTCACCTGTACATCTACCAATGTGATATATGCCATCATGTGCCAGCAATGCCCGTCTGCCATGTACATTGGCCAAACCGGACAGTCTCTACGCAAAAGAATAAATGGACACAAATCTGACACCAGGAATCATAACATTCAAAAACCAGTAGGAGAACACTTCAACCTCTCTGGCCATTCAGTAACAGATTTAAAGGTGGCAATTTTGCAACAGAAAAGCTTCAAAAACAGACTCCAATGAGAAACTGCTGAACTTGAATTGATATGCAAACTAGATACAATCAATTTAGGCTTAAATAGAGACTGGGAATGGCTGAGCCATTAAAACACATTGAATCTATTTCCCCCATGTTAAGTATCCTCACAACTTCTTGTCAAACTGTCTTAAATGGGCTATCTTGATTATCACTACAAAAGGTTTTTTTCTCCTGCTGACAACAGTTCATCTTAATTAATTAGCCTCTTAGAGTTGGTTGGGCAACTCCCACCTTTTCATGTTCTCTGTATGCATATATATCTCCTCAGTATATGTTCCATTCTATGCATCCAGTGAAGTGGGCTGTAGCCCACAAAAGCTTATGCTCAAATAAATTTGTTAGTCTCTAAGGTGCCACAAGTACTCCTGTTCTTTTTGCGGATACAGACTAACACGGCTGCTACTCTGAAACCTGTTATTACCTGAGAATCTCAGCTTTCATTTTAAAAAGGTAAGTATCTAGGCCATATGGCTATAGAAAAAAAGCTTGAAAATGTGAACCTTAAAGACACCAAAACCAGGAGACAAATAAAAAGAACCCGACATATATTATGTTTAAATCATATGGTTTTTAAGCCAATCATGCTTTTGAGGGTTCTGGTGTGATTTTTGGAATGCTTGACTTTTAACTTATTTTCTGAAATGGACTAGATTACAAGGTGACAATGACCCCTTCCCTTAAAATCTTGTCCAGATACTGCACTGTGTTTGTTCTTGAGCAGAAGTGAAACAATTCCCTATTGGCTCCATTCTGGAGCTGCTGAACATCCCTTTAGGAAAAGCTTAAAATTGTAAAATGCAGGTGTAAACATGGCTCTCACCATGCTTCACTGTCACTAGCATCTTTTCAGTACTGTTTAAGGAGGCAGATTGCAATTCCCAGTGCCCATGACCATGTCTCAAGTCATTGCCCACTTTTGACTGTTCTCTGATGTAAGAACATAAGAAAGGCCATACTGGGTCAGACCACAGGTCCATCCAGCCCAGTATCCTGTCTACCGACAGTAGCCAATGCCAGGTGCCCCAGAGGGAGAGAACCTAACAGGTAATGATCAAGTGATCTCTCTCCTGCCATCCATCTGACAAACAGAGGCTAGGGACACCATTCTTTACCCATCCTGGCTAATAGCCATTAATGGACTTAACCTCCATGAATTTATCTAGTTCTCTTTTAAACCCGGTTATAGTCCTAGCCTTCACAACATGTAAATGTTTCGTTATACTGGTATAACTTAAATTGGTTTAAAACCCGATGTAAGTTAAACTAGTGCAAAACCCTGTATGGACACTCTTCTATGGTTTAAACTCACTGTGTTGGTCACGCTTGCAGGTGCAAGCTAAACAGATCTAAGCCAAGTTTAAATCAATATAATAGCATCCCTACATAAACTTGCTCTGTTTTATCTAAATCATTTTAAAATCACACCTTAAGGTTTGTCTATCAGAACAAGTTGCACAGTTATAGCTTTCCTTTTTCCGGAAGAAAACCAGTACAACTTTGTGTGTAGGCCAGACCCTTGATTCTCCGGTAGTAGTCCATCAGTGATATGCTCAATGAACAGGATCCACAACCCAGTTCCAGGCAGGGTTTGTAAATACAAGCTGATTTTATTGGTGAGTCAGAGAGAAAATCACATAGTAAAAGGGGTGGTTTAAAAGGGAACGCTCTATTAGACGGGTCATAATGCTGTGTCCTTGACCCCAAAGTTAAAGGCTTCCTGTCTCCAAGCATCCCAGTCTGTCACATGTCCCAAGGAAGTCTGTCTCCCTGTCCTAAGGAAGGGCTATAATTTAGAGTCTTTCTCTTAGCTACGTGTTAAATCTAAATTAGTTTTTGGCATTAAATCATAGCCCTGTCGCCAGAGCAGGATGGTAAAACCTGTTTGAGCCCTGTTCCAATGGCTTCTGCCTTGTTATTCCCACCAGATGAAACACCTTCCATTTTGTGTGTCAGCTAAACGCTTCTCCTGTTCCCAAACATGCAGGAACATATCAGCAACATTCTGTTTAAAGGGCAATTTTTTTTCTCAGTGCCCAGCTTGGATAACTAGACTGGGCCCTCTGGCTGTTTATGGGAAAGAGGGGGTATCCTCCTATCTGCCTCACAGAACAAGAGTAGAAAACATTGGTTCCTCTGGGAGTGGGCTCTCCACACCTACACAAGCAACATCTGCTCACAAACTGCAGCCACATACATACAGACACTGCCACAGTCTTCAGGAGGATTGAACCAAGACTTTAAGCAATAAAAGTACAACCTCCTACCACTTGACCTACAGAAATAACGCCATTATCACCCACTAAGTACAAGTTATTATCCTCACACTGGAGTGAGTCATCAGGAGTCATAGTCATGTGGACCAAGCTAGTGTATTACATGTAATCATGAAAGTATTTTGTTCAATTGAATGCCTTACAATCCATACCTTTGACCTATTTACCTGGACAAATCAGGAACGCTGCTTGGCCAAGATTAGTGCTCCAATGTATTTGGGTGCAGATTTTCTGATAACCGATAAGCTCAGAAATGTAATACAAAACTCTAAATCACAGATCTGGCTATATGTGGTCTGGCCTGTGGACATGTGAGAACCATACTGCCCTGAAGAGGAATTTGGGTGGACATAAATAGGGGCATGATTTGGGGCCAAATGTTGAGGAAATGGACTCTAGGTTTCCTCAAGTGAATAACAATGTGTGTGTGTGTTCTCATGCAAAAAGAACATGTGTGGTGCAGGCCATGGAACACGTATGAGCAGGTAGGGAAACGTCCGAGTGCTACTAACAGAAATAGCTGCATGCAAGTAAGTGTTTGGGCAAATAATGGAAAATGTGCATACAAAAAGACATGTGTGCACAAGGGGATATATATTTGTGCAACAAACAGAATATGTATGTGCACATGTAATCCACGGTGAGGCTATGTTACATGTACCCATCGGCAGAGGATGTGAGTCTGCTACACAGCCCCAGCCTGGCTCAGGCTTTTGGCTCTGGAGGTCCCCGGTTCAATCAGTGGGGTGTCAGCCATGGCAGGCATCACGAGGGGCCTAGTGCAGCCTTATGCAAATGTGCAAGCCGCAGAAACTGCCACCTATGCAACGCTTGAGCCTGGCGCCCCCAAATGTGGCCAGCGGCTGCCCGTTATGAGGGCGCTGCGTGCCCAAATTCGGGCGCTGCGACCTGGCATGCGGGGTTGCTTGCCACCCTCAGCCGAGCTTGCCCATAGCGACGTCTTTGTGCGAAGTACGTATGCAAGTAACGGGCCTTGGGCGTGCAAAGCACGGGGGTGTGCCGTGCTCCAACCCCGCCTGCAGCCCGGGCTAGATGTGCCCGAGGGCCCCGGCTACCGCCCCGTCGCTGAGGGTCCCGCGCGCGCACAGGACCCCTAAGGCCACCGGCGCTGAGGGGTCACGGAGGCAAGGGACTGTTCCCGCGCGCTCCCGAGCCGCGTACGCGCCCAGCGCGCTCCCTGCTGTGACGCAGCCACCTCCACCACCCGCTTCTAGGCAGTCAGGTGACTCCACCTCCTTGTGACGTCAGCTCAGCAGTGGCGTCTGAGGCAGGTGGCGAGAGGGCGAGTGAGAGAGCGAGGAGCGGGGCTGCTGGGCGCGCAGGTACCGTGAGGCGGCGAGGGCTCGGCTCGGTTCGGCTCGGGGCTGGCGGAGCCCTGGGCTGAGGGGAAACGGAGAGGGGGTCTGGAGGAGCTCGGGTCGGGGGGGGGTGGGTCTAGGGGAGCCCCTGACTGAGGGGGTGAGTTGGGTTTAAGGGAGCCCTTGACTGAGGGGGAGTGGAGGGTGTGGGATGCATCTGGGGAGCCCTGGGCTGAGCGGGAGGGTGGGATGGGTCTGGGGGAGCCCTGGGCTGAGGGGGAATGGGGGAGCTCTGGGGAGGGGAGGGAGTTGGGTGGGGTCTGGGGGAGCCCTGGACTGAGGGGGAATAGCAATGCTGGACTGAGGGGTGGTGTGATCTGGGAGAGCCTTGGGTTGTGAAAGAGGCTGGTGTGTGAAGAAGCCCTGGGCTGCAGGGGAGCTGCTGGCTGAGTGCCTGGGATGGGGTGGGTCTCTTTGGGAAATCATCCTGGTGGCTTCTCCCCACCCTGGCATGGTGAGCTGGGCAGCATTCCTGTAGTGAGGAACTGCTTATCTTCTGCTCTCAGGACTTGTGAGAGTCACTTCCCCTGTCAAGAGTGGTGCAAAAAAAAAACAAGGCACACCTAGATTAAATCTGTCAGGGGAAACTTTATAGCTCCAAGAACAGGATCTTGCTGCCTCAGGACATTGGTGTTGGGATCCTGCAGATATGAGACCAGCATAGATACTTCTTAGTTGGAGTGGCTTAATTAAATAAATGCAGCCATGAGGGAAGGTGGGGCTGGCACTGGTTACTGGTCCCAGAGATCCTATGATGATTCTGCCCCCTCAGTTAGCCCTAGTTATTTACATGAAGTTGCTTTAAAATGTTTAAGCTTTCCTTGTGGGGAGAGAGACAGCTATGAAATTAATGGGCTGTTTGCTTTGTGCTGTGGTATGTTCTGTCCGGGTTAATAGCATTTATCTCAAATGCATTTGTTTGTATATATGATGGACACAATGCAAATGAATTACTAGGGCAGCCGGGCATCTTAGCCAGTGATAGGCACATTAGCATTGTCTGAGTTAACAGAGACATACCCCACATTAGAGGCTAGCACAGGGGTGGGCAAACTATGGCCTGGGGGCCACATCTGGCCATTCAGAAGTTTTAATCTGGTGCTCAAGCTCCCGCCAGGGTGCAGGGTCCGGGGCTTGCCCCGCTCCGGCTCTCCAGCCGGGGAGCGGGGTCGGGGTTTGGCCCCCTCCATGCATGCTGTGGCTCCACCCAGCTCCCAGAAGCAGCGTGTCCCCCCTCCGGCTTCTACAGGTAGGGGCAGCCAGGGGGCTCTGCATGCTGCCCACGGCCCAAGTGCAGCTCCTGTTGGCCAGGAACTGTGGCCAATGGGAGCTGCAGGAGCAGCACCTGCGGGCGGGGCAACGCGCAGAGCAGCCTGGCCGCTCCTCTGTGTAGGAGCCGGAGAGGGACGTGCTGCTGCTTCCGGGAGCTGCTTGAGGTAAGCGCTGCCAGAGCCTGCACCCTTGCCCCTATCCCTACCCAACCCCCTGCCCCAGCCCTGATCACTCTCCTGCTCTCCAAACCCCTCAGTTCCAGCACGGAACACCCTCCTGCACCCACAACCCCTCTTCCCCAGCCCCACCCCAGAGCCTGCACCCCCAGCTGGAGCCCTCACCCTCCCATCCCAACCCCCTGCCCCTACACAAAGCCCTCTCCTGCACCCTGAACTCCTCATTTCTGGCCCCAGCCAGAGCCAGCACCCCCTCCCACACCCTAACCCCCAGTTTTGTGAGGCCTGCCATACAAGTTCCATACCCAGATGTGGCCCTCTGTTGAAAATTTAGAGAGAGGGAGGTTTGATAGGCTAGAGAGGCATAGGAACTCTATCGTAAATAGTTAAATCTTTTGTTTGCTGCTGGAGAGACAAGGTGGGTGAGGTAATATCTTTTGTTTTCTGTTTGTAGACTTTTTCTAATTCAGATACAATAAAATTATTATTTAATGTTATATGCTTCTTGTAGAGCATAACTTGCCTGTGTATAGAATTTTTGCATTTAACAGATTGTCCTGGCAGTATACTTGCCCAGTATGCCTTAAACATATATTGGGAATCATTACATGCACAAGAGTGATACTGGAAATAGGCACTTCAGGAGACATGAAATATTGTTTCAATGTTTATGTATGTTTGAAAATTAAAAAATGACACTATATGGTTCAGTGAGTGGAAAATAAATTTCGGTCTTCAGGGAAATGGGGTAAGATAACAGAAAGTGTAAGTCAATCAAACTGGATTCAAATAAATTGTACTGTTAGAGTCAGGTTTTGGGCTATGACTTAGAGTCATGCTCATTTAGCTCTGACACTGGTCAGTCAAGAGGAAGGCTGTAAAGACTCGTCATGTGACAAGAGGAGATCACTTCCTCTAAGGCCTGGCTACACTGGCCTATTCGCGTAGCTGAAGTCAAAGTATCTTAGTTCGATTTACCTGGCCATCCTCACGGAGGCGAGTCAACCGCCGTGGCTTGCCTGTCGACTCCACTTACTCCTCCTGCCGAGGCGGAGTACAGGTGTTGATTTGGGGATCGATTTATCGTGTCTAGACAAGACACGATAAATCGATCCCCGATACAGCGAACCCTTAGGGTTTAGTTTTAATTAAGCTCCACTTAATGATCTGTGTAAACAAAAATAAAATTTTAGTATGATTATAACTGTTAAAAATCTGACTAAAAATCAGTATTCTAATTTCTGTTGTTGTTGTATATCATAAAGATAGTACTGTGACATTAGCAATGTACTTAACCAGTTATCCATCAGTTCAAATGATGCAACATTAGATGGCAAAGTGGGAGACCCAAACTCAGATTTTAGATTTTGGCAAGTTCCATACCACATGTAAGAATCTACTGAGTGTTTATTGAAATAAGCTGCAGGCCTTGTCAATTTCATTAATTGTGTTGGCATAAGAGTATACAAATGTTGTCAGTGTGGATTTAACTGCACTCCTGTGCCATGTGACTTGTGAAGCTGTTAAACAGAGGAATCGTGTGTCCTTCCTCTGGGCTGCAGATAAGGCACCATATTGCAACTGTATATAGGGTATGGAGAGATTAAGAAATGGTAACAGAGAAGGAAGGGGCAGGGAATCCCATTCCAACGGTCAGCCTGACAAGAAAATTCTGCTTTGAGGAATGTGAATCTTAAGAGATGATGGAGAGAAAAGTGAGCACAAAGACATTTTCTACACAAATGTCTTTAGTTGTGTGCAGTTTGTCTTAAGGTCATATGCTGATCCCATTTACTGCTGTGAGAATTCCATTGCAGACCTATGGCAGTATGTGCCCTTAAATCATCCCAGCAAAACTTCAGTGTTACTGACATAGGCAATTACTGCTGCTCTCTGTCTGGGGATGCTGTCAGGCTGTCATTTAAGTAATAAGCAACATATTTCCTTATTTTTTTAAAGGATTTTTAAATTAACTTATGTGCTACCGTGTTATTAACTGTTCATCAGCTTGAACAGTGTGACTGTTCTAGTCAGTTTTACTCTTATCAGTCTTAGATTCTGGTTTTCATGCACTGTTTCATGTGAATATTAAAATCCAAACTGTTTTCATTATAATTTAAAATAAAAATCCTAGACCATTTTAAACAAAACCTAAATTTGAGGCTCAAACTTATCAAGTGCCTGCAATGTTGCAACATTAATACTGTGCAACTTGCAACATTAATACTGTGCAAGTGTCTTTGTAAAAGAAAACATTAAAAACACAAAAGCTAAGATTCTGTAAAAACAAACAAAATTATGCTAAGGCCACAATTCTTCAATGAGCTCCACACAAGTGCGGGGTCTGCCTTTCACTCCTTTGCAGGGTTGTGATGTAAGTACCTAAAACTGTAGAGCTTGACTTCAGTGGAGCTGTGACAGTTTTCACTGGCTGTGATCTGCCCCTGTGACTTTTCCTGTATCAGTGACTTCAGCATCCCTGGTACCAAGCCCCATGTGGTTTTATAAACCCTACAGCATGTCAGAGAAACTTGAAGACCTTTTTATATAATTGCAGGTTTGGTATAATTACAGTGGCAACATACTGGATGTAATTTATCTTGATTCAATAAAGCTTTTCTTGTAGGAACCACATACAGCCGCTTTCCAGCTTCTAGCTCTTGTTTATATAAACAGAGACAAATGTGTGGGTATAAACTGGGAAACAGATCACAAGCAGTGAGAATTAATAGTGCAGCCTTAAACTAAGGGGAAGTAACAAAGGAAAAGTGAAATGTGCTTTGGGCCTTCTCCTCAGTGTGTTCCCTAATGATCCAGAAGAAGCTGAAATTCCCTTGTGAAGGGAGGATTATAGCAGTGGAGCCCTGGAGCTTGTGGGGGTGTATTGCTGTTGTGAAATCTTCAGGAGATAAAGAGCAGTAAGCTCAGATTCTGCAACTGTACCATGCTCCACAAATGGAGATTTTCCATGGGAAGGACATGATCGAAAGTGACATCAATAGAACTGGCCGAAATATTTTCAACATAGCTTTTTTCCATTGAAAAATACCATTTCCTTGAAACTGCCATGTTTCATGGAAACATACTGGTTTTTATGACAGTTTTGTTGGGAAGGTTTCTCAGGTGCAGGATGGACTCTGGTCAAAATGAGAGTGTGTGCTATATCCTGGTGGTTAGGGCACTAGTCTGGGATGTGGCAGTGGGGACTTTAACATGGGCCTCGCACATTCCAGTCTCTTTCTCCTGCTCCCTCTCCTCCCCCCTTAAGTGAAGACTTTGAAAAGTCTCTGTTTCATTCTTTAAAGGAACAAAAATGACTTTCTATTTCATGAAACATTGAGGTTTTGAATTGTTGTCCTCTCCCACTTTAATTTTTAACTTCGTTGGTACCTCTGAATTAATCTCCTTTACAAGTGGGGACATGAAAGAGAGAGTCTCTTCATATAGACCACCTCTAACTAATAGCAAGATTTCTTCATTCACAGGGTGAAATGGCTGCTGGATGTGGCTGAGTTGTTACTGTTCGGCAGTGTTCCTCCAGAGTAGGGTGACCAGACAGCAAATGTGAAAAATCGGGATGGAGGTGGGGGGTAATAGGCGCCTATGTAAGAAAAAGACCCAAAAATCGGGACTGTCCCTATAAAATCGGGACATCTGGTCACCCTACTCCAGAGTAGACTGAATTTGAAGGGTCTGTGGGGCAAGAGCTGGTCATATCTTAGCAGCATACTGGTCATAGAATCATAGGACTGGAAGGGACCTCGAGGTCATCTAGTCCAGTCCCCTAGACTCGTGGCAGTACTAAGTATTATCTAGACTATCTCTAACAGGTGTTTGTCTAACCTGCTCTTAAAAATCTCCAATGACGAAGATTCCACAACCTCCCTAAGCAATTTATTCCACCCTGACAGAAAGTTTTTCCTAATGTCCAACCTAAACTGCCCTTGCTGCAATTTAAGCCCATTGCTTCTTGTCCTGTCCCCAGAGGTTAAAGAGAACATTTCCCTCCCCCCCCCTCCTTGTAACAACCTTTCATTTACTTGAAAACTGTTATAATGCCCCTTCTCAGTTTTCTATTCTCCAGACTAAACAAACCCAATTTTTTCAATCTTCCCTCATAGATCATGTTTTCTAGACCTTTAATAATTTTTGTTGCTATTTTCTGGACTTTCTCCAATTTCTCCACATCTTTCCTGAAATGTGGTGCCCAGAACTGGACCTAATCAGCACGGAGTAGAGTGGAAGAATTACTTCTCGTGTCTTGTTTACAACTCTCCTGCTAATACACCCCCAGAATGATGTTTGCTTTTTTTGCAACAGTGTTACACTGTTGACTCATATTTAGCTTGTGATCCACTATAACCCCCAGATCCCTTTCTGCACTACTTCTTCCTAGGCAGTCATTTCCCATTTTGTGAATGCGCCACTGATTGTTCCTTCCTAAGTGGAGTACTTTGCATTTGTCCTTATTGAATTTCATCCTATTTACTTCAGACCATTTCTCCAGTTTGTCCAGATCATTTTGAAGTTTAATCCTATCCTCCAAAGCACTTGCAACCAGCTTGGTATCATTCAGCTTGGTATCATCCACAAACTTTCTAAGTGTACTCTCTATGCCATTATCTAAATCATTGATGAAGATACTGAACAGAACTGAACCCAGAACTGATCCCAGCAGGACCCCACTCAATATGCCCTTCTAGCTTGACTGTGAACCACTGATGACTACTCTTTGGAAACGGTTTTCCAACCAGCTATGTACCCCCCTAATAGTAGCTCAATCTAGGTTGTATTTCACCTAGTTTGTTTATGAGAAGGTCATGCGAGACAGTATCAAAAAGCCTTACTAAAGTCAAGATATACCACATATACCGCTTCCCCCCCATCCACAAGGCTTGCTATCCTGTCAAAGAAAGCTATTAGGTTGGTTTGACACGATTTGTTCTTTACAAATCAATTCTGACTGTTACTTATCACCATATTATCTTCTGTGTGTGTGCAAACTGATTGCTTCATTATTTGCTCCATTGGTACTGAAGTTAAGCTGACTGGTCTCTAATTCCCCGGGTTGTCCTTATTTCCCTTATTTGTGCATGGGCACTACATTTGCCCTATTCCTGTCCTCTGAAATCTCTTCCATCCTACATGATTTTCAAAGATAATCGCTAATGGCTCAGATATCTCCTCAGTCAGTTCCTTGAGTATTCTAGGATGTATTTCATCAGTCCCTGGTGACTTGAAAACATCAAACTTGTCTAAGTAATTTTTAACTTGTTCTTTCCCTATTTTAGCCTCTGATCCTACCTCATTTTCATAGAATCATAGAATATCAGGGTTGGAAGGGACCTCAGGAGGTCATCTAGTCCAACCCCCTGCTCAAAGCAGGACCAATCAATCCCCAACTAAATCATCCCAGCCAGGGCTTTGTCAAGCCTGACCTTAAAAACATCTAAGGAAGGAGATTCCACCACTTCCCTAGGTAACCCATTCCAGTGCTTCACCACCCTCCTAGTGAAAACGTTTTTCCTAATATCCAACCTAAACCTCCCCTACTGCAACTTGTTCTGTCATCTGCTACCACTGAGAACAGTCTAGATCCATCCTCTTTGGGACCCCCTTTCAGGTAGTTGAAAGCAGTTATCAAATCCCCCCTCATTCTGCAGACTAAATAATCCCAGCTCCCTCAGCCTCTCCTCATAAGTCATATGCTCCAGCCCCCTAATCATTTTTGTTGCCCTCCACTGGACTCTTTCCAATTTTTCCACATCCTTTTTGTAGTGTGGGGCTCAAAACTGGACACAGTACTCTAGATGAGGCCTCACCAATGCCGAATAGAGGGGAATGATCACGTCCCTCGATCTGCTAGCAATGCTCCTATTTATACAGCCCAAAATGCCGTAAGCCTTCTTGGCACCAAGGGCACGCTGTTGACTCATATCCAGCTTCTTGTCCACTGTAACCCCTAGGTCCTTCTCTGCAGAACTGCTGCCTACTTGGTCCCTAGTCTGTAGCAGTGCATGGGATTCTTCCATCCTAAGTGCAGGACTCTGCACTTGTCCTTGCTGAACCTCATCAGATTTCTTTTGGCTCAATCCTCTAATTTGTCTAGGTCCCTCTGTATCCTATCCCTACCTTCCAGCATATCTACCATTCCTCCCAGTTTAGTGTCATCTGCAAACTTGCTGAGGGTGCGAATCCACGCTATTCTCCAGAACATTAATGAAGATATTGAACAAAACCGGCCCCAGGACAGACCCTCGGGGCATGCCGCTTGATACTATCTCATAGAGCTGGAAGGGACCTTGAAAGGTCATCAAGTCCAGCCCCCTGCCTTCACTAGCAGGACCAAGTACCATCTCTGACAGATTTTTGCCCCAGATCCCTAAATTGCCCCCTCAAGGATTGAACTCGCAACCCTGGGTTTAGCAGGCCAGTGCTCAAACCACTGAGTTATCCCCCCTGGCTGCCAACTAGACATGGAGCCATTGATCACTACCCATTGAGCCTGATGATCTAGCCAGCTTTTTATCCACCTTATAGTCCATTCATCTAGCCCATATTTCTTTAACTTGCTGGAAAGAATACTGTGGGAGACCGTATCAGAAGCTTTGCTAAAGTCAAGGAATAACACGTCCACTGCTTTCCCCTTATCCACAGAGCCAGTTTTCTCATCATAGAAGGCAATTAGCTTAGTCAGGCATGACTTGCCCTTGGTGAATCCATGCTGACTGTTCCTGATCACTTTCCTCTCCTCGAAGTGCTTCAAAATTGATTCCTTGAGGACCTGCTCCATGATTTTTCCAGGGATTGAGGTGAGGCTGACTGGCCTGTAGTTCCCTGGATCCTCCTCCTTCCCTTTTTTAAAGATGGGTACTACATTAGCCTTTTTACAGTTATCCGGGACCTCCCCCGATCGCCATGAGTTTTCAAAGATAATGGCTAATGGCTTTGCAATCACATCCGCCAACTCCTTTAGCACCTCGGATACAATGCATCCGGCCCCATGAACTTGTGCTCGTCCAGCTTTTCTAAATGGTCCTGAACCACTTCTTTCTCCACAGAGGGCTGGTCACCTCCTCCGCATTTTCACTGGCATTCATTATATTTGACGTCCAATCGCTACTAACCTTTTTGTTGAAAACTGAAACAAAGAAGTCATTTAACACTTCTGCAATTTCCACATTTTCTGTTATTGTCCCCCCCCCCCATTGAGTAATGGGCCTACACTGTCCTTGGTCTTCCTCTTGCTTCCAATGTATTTGTAGAATGTCTTCTTCTTACCCTTTATGTCTCTAGCTAGTTTAAACTCGTTTTGTGCCTTGACCTTTCTAATTTTGTCCCTACATACTAGTGTTGTTTGTTTATATTCATCCTTTGTCATTTGACTTAGTTTCCACTTTTTGTAGGACTCTTTGAGTTTCAGCGCATTAAAGATCTCCTGGTTAAGCCAGGGTGGTCTCTTGCCATACTTCCTATCTTTCCTACGCAGTGAGGTAGTTTGCTCTTGTGCCCTTAATAATGTCTCTTTGTAAAACTGCCAACTCTCTGGAACTTTTTCCCCTTACACTTGCTTCCCATGGGATCTTACCTACCAATTCTCTGAGTTTGCTAAAGTTTGCCTTCTTGAAATTCATTATCTTTATTGTGCTATTTTCCCTCCTACCATTCCTTAGAATCATGAAATTAGAATCATGAGCTCTACCATTTCATGATCACTTACAGCCAAGCTACTTTCCACTTTCAAACTCTCAACCAGTTTCTCCCTATTTGTCAAAATCAGACCTAGAATAGCCTCTCCCCAGTAGGTTTTTCCACCTTCTGAAATAAAAAATTGTCTCCAATCATTCCAAGAACTTGGATAATCTGTGCCCTGCCGTATTATTTTCCCAACAGATACTACTTCTGGGTAGCTGAAGTCTCCGATCACCACCAAGTCCCATACTTTGGATGATTTGGTTAGTTTAAGTTTCATCCACCTGTTCTTCCTGGTTAGGTGGTGTGTAATGGACTCCTACCATGACATCACCCTTGGTTTTTACCCCTTTTATCCTTACCCAGAGATTTTTTCAACAAGTGTCTCCTATTTCCATCTTAACCTCAGTCCAAATGTATACATTTTTAATCTATAAGGCAATACCTCCTCCCTTTTTTCCTTGCCTGACCTTCCTGAGCAAGCTGTACCCTTCTATACCAATATTCCAGTCATGCGTATTCAACTAAGTGTCTGTGATGCCAACAATGTCATAGTTGTGTTTATTAAGTAGCACTTCAAGTTCTTCTTGCTTGTTCCCTATACTTCTCACACCAGTATAGAGACATCTAAGATACTGATTTGATTTCCCCCTGTGTTTTCTCTTATCCCTGCTATAACGGCCCATGCTCCCCCCAGATTCTGACCCTTCTCCCAGGTCTCCATGTCATGCTCTACCTCTCTTGAGAAATGATCTTTCCAAGAGACTTTGTGTATTTGTTAAACAACATAGGAGAGAGGTTCAATCCCTAAAGGTCACTGCATGTCAATTACTTGGTGATGAGACACAATTGATCATCATTCAACTCACTCCTGTCTCCTAGATATGCTCTCTGGACAATTCCATGCATGTTAGCAAAGTTCTTTAATCACCAAAGCAGCCATGCATTGTCAATTATATCTAAAATTGTTGAGAAGCCCAGCATGACTAAAATGGCCAGCTGACCCCAATCTAGCAGGAGATCTTTCATGGCCCTTACAGGTGTAGTCCTGACTGTAGCGGGGTGGTCACCCACTCCTTCCTGGAAAGGGTTAACAACAGTCCTGGGAGAGGGCTGTGGCAGGGGAAAAAGCTGGGCTGATTGGGGTGTGGCCCAGCTGCGGCCGCTTCCCCAATCAGGCCACAGCTGGCCTGTATAAAAAGGCTGTGAGCCAGAGGCCAAACAGTCTCTCTCTAGCTGTAGAGGGAGATGGATCTGGCTGCAGGGACTTGAGCAGAGTATCTGAGTGGAGCAGGGCTGGGGGAAAGGCAGAGGAGCTGGGGAGCTCCAGCCTGGAAAGCCCCAGGCTGCGGCCTAGCACTGGGCTAATAGGTACTGGGGGTTGCAGAGGGCAGCCCAGGGGTAGGCAAAGGCAGCAGGTCCAAACCCAACCTTGCCAGTGATGAGTAGGCTGACACTGCAGTCTGCCTCAGGGCACGGGGGCTAGACAATGACTGGCAGTAACCGTATACTGAGGTGAGGTGGGGATAGTGGGTGGGGATTCCCCTGGGAGGGGGAGACCCAGAACTGTGGGGGTACTGCCAGGGGGCAGCACCCAGAGAAAGGGGCACTGGGGTCCTGGGAGGGACACAGGGCCAGTGGCAAGGTGGATCACCGGCCTGCAGGGGGCGCTCCAGGACACTGAAAGAGCTAATTCCCATGGACGACCAGCAGGAGGCGCCGCAGCGGTGAGTCCCAAATTGCTACACTGACACAGAAGGGAGAGGCGAAACTGTTGAGCATATCAGTAATTTCTGCCTTCTCAATTGACCTCCCTAAAATCATAGAAGTGTAGGACTGGAAGGGACCTCAATAGGTCATGAGGAGTTCTGAGGCTGCAGAGTCATTGGCAAACACTTCAGAGTTAAGGGATGGCTTCTTCAGGAGGAAGCAGATCTTTTGCATGTTCAGGAATGGCTAGCACCCTTCATTTGCTAAGTGAGGCATTGATAATGCCTGTCAGTAGTAGAACACACTTATTCCATAGGCCTTCATCAACCAAAATGGACGAGGCTCAGTGCCATAAGTGGTGTACTCCAGGACTTGCAGAAAATCATAGGCGTCCACATCAGAAACAAAGTCAAACGCAACCAGTGGATGACTCTGGAAGCTTACAGCCTTCATAATTGACAAGGCTGATGAGACCAGCCTGGAGCCATAATGTATCTTACCTCCAAGAGTGGTGCTGGAGCCAACTGGAGGAATTGCCTTTGGGATATGGGGAAGTCTGGGGTCAGTACGTGCTGTCTGAAAAAGTTCATCTGGGTGGGTCTTTGCAACTTTGGCTGAGCACAAGCAACATATCTTGGCCTCAGTGATAGCCTAGGAATTTATGTAACATACAGAAAAGCTATCTCCTCTCCACTCTGTGGCTCAGCTGTTCCAACTTCCAGTGATCGCCATTACAATATGGTGTACTCTGTCCCCTAGGCACAACCAGAGTACTCTGAGAAGCCAAGGAGTTGGTCTAGCAGCCACTAATAGCTGGTGGCCTGACTAGCACCCCTACTGGAAGGAGAGCCTGTATATGCCTTTGTACCAGTGAGAAGACTCTAGAAATCCTTAGGATTCCAAGCACGTGAGACTATCCTAGCTTTAGCACTGATGCAAGAGCTATACCATAACTGTATTGAAACGTATGATGAGATGGCTGGACCAGTCAACAGCATTGACCTTGACTTGAGTATCTCGGCTATCCAGACCAGCTGCAGAGATTGGGTCAAGCAGCACTGTGGGAGCTTTCAACTTTCTGGGTAAAATCAAGCGAGTCCAGCACTTCCTGGATGTCATGGTCCACGCTATGCAACCTGACTAATCTCACATGGATGTTACCATCAGAGGACAGTAATCAGCAGACCAGACACCAGGTCAGGACTCAATCATGAAATCCCCATAAAACCTGGTCGTCTGTACACCAGTAGGGCCATGGACATTGGTCCTGTGCCAAGGACACAGGAGACAGATGCTCAAACTTTATGGTTGGCCAAGTCATGCACCTGAAACATGATATTGGGTGAGGAGGGGAATTGCAGCTCACCCCCATCCATCCCAAAATTAATTCTGCACAAAGTTGTGGATCATAGTGCCCAGCCTAGGACCACCCATAGACTGGAGTGGAATATATATTGCTAAGCATAGCACCTCCTGAGGCAATAAAACAAACTGTCTAGAAGTAAGAATTGCATCACTAGAGATGCCGAAACAGCTGAGATGCGATGGAGTTGGTGGGGAGGAAGGTCAGGATACAGTTAGGTGACCCATGTTGGGTAAGAACATAATAACGGCCATACTAGCCCAGTATCCTGTCTTCCGATCATGGCCAAAGCCAGGTGCTTCAGAGGGAATGAACAGAAACAGGTAATCATCAAGTTTTCCCTGTTGTCCATTCCCAGCTTCTGGCAAACAGAGGCTAGGGACACCATCTCTGCCCATTCTGGCTAATAGCCATTGATTCACCTATCCTCCATGAATTTATCTAGTTCTTTTTTTAGAACCCTGTTACAGTTTTGGCCTTCACAACATCCTCTGTCAAAGAGTTCCACCGGTTGACTGTGCCTTGTGTGATGAAATACTTCCTTTTATTTGTTGTAAACCTGCTGCCCATTAATTTCATTTGGTGACCCCTAGTTCTTGTGTTATGAGAAGGAGCAAATAACACTTTCTCATTTACTTTCTCCACACCAGTCATGATTTTATAGACCTCAATCATATCCCTCCTTAGTCATCTCTTTTCCAAGCTGAAAAGTCCCAATCTTATTAATCTCTCCTCATATGGAAGCCGTTCCAAACCCCTAATCATTTTGGCTGCCCTTTTTTTAACCTTTTCCAATTCCAATATATCTTTTTTGAAATGGGGTGACCACAACTGCATGCTTTACGGTGGCCTTTGCATGTTTGTAGAGGCAGACAGCTGATCTGGTGTCTGGTTCAGAGTGGAAGGCACAGGTTCTTCGCTGCCTATCACTAATGTCTTGAGGTGTGATCAGGTTCAAGGACCAGGTCCAGACAAAAGTTAGATGTGTAAGGTGCAAGTGACCTCACACTAATGACAGTATTGGGACTGGCTTAGAATTCTTGAAATTTCAGTGAGCTTCATGAAAATCTTTCCACAAAAATGTGAACTTTCTGATTTTTACTTGGAGGTGGATTAAGATGGACTTGTTGGAATCCAAACACCATGCTAGGGAGAATCTAGACAGAGCAGTTAGTAGCAAACCACAGCTGCCTCTTGGCCTAGGGTGGAAGGTGGATCAAGCATTCAGACTGTTGTCTTCCTCCTGCACTAGGCTGGAAATGATGGTCTGGGGTGTGCATGGGGTGTGGGAATCCTAGGAGGAAGAATCTGCTGGGGTCGAGGAGTGCAAAATGGTGGCCCAATCCACCTCTGATTGTAACACTGGGTATAGCCGTAAAACTTGCTGTGCACAGCATGGAAAGTAGCTACGAAAAGGGAAAATGTAGAAACAATGCCATTTAGAAAGCAGACCCTATGTGTTACTTTCATACAGATATTGAGAGACACTCTCTATTTGAAACATAATTTAAATTCTAGGCTTGTTGCCAGGAGCTGGGATTTGTTGATGCTAAGTGCACTTTCCATTAGAGCTCGGTAGTTTTCCAATATCTCCTGGCACCACAGGCATTGGAAAGTGCTGTTTAGTTACATTGGGATGCTCCAGTTGCAGCTCAGAGGACCTACGTATCTCAGAATGCACTGCTCCATCTTGTTCTGTGTAAAGGCCAATTCAATCAATATCGAACATCGGGTATAGAGATTTGCAGCTCTAGCTGACTGCACCATCCTATCTGTGGTGCAGTGGCTGCAGTCTGCTCCGCTATATCCAGATTTGGTGTGGCCCCTAGCTTCCTAGCAAGCTGCCAACATTGCTATCTGGGAAAAGTCCTGTGCACCTTGGATTACTCCTCTTTACTGATACATAGAACCTCTTTAAACCCATCATCTCCTCCTTTCCTCTCCCCGTCCATTCCCATAGAAGGGACTGTGATGTTTCTTATTACTGTCCTCTTTGCAATGTGAGTTTTCATCCTGACTCTTTCAGCACCTCAAGTGACATCCTTTTAAATAGAGAGAACTAGAAAAAAGTAATATTGGGGTAGAGATGAGGGATGTGAACATTTCTTCATTGAATGGGAGGAGGGAGTGAAGCCTTTGATTAGTAGCTGGGCATCTTCCACATTAAAAATGTATATAGCTCTTTCATGCTCATGTTCTTTAATGTTCTCTTTGGCGGTGGCAAGGGCAACCTAGTCTTGCCTATGTGTGAGGACTAACTCGTGCTGATTTCTAGTCTCAAGGCCAGAAACATGCTGATGTCAAAGAAAAGCTTTGTAGGAGCATCCCCCAGGGGAGATGCTGCCCTGGAAAATTCAATGCTTGCTTGGCAGGTGTTGCTGGCAGAATGAGGAGGCTGCTTTCACTGGGTTTTCTTCGGGAATCTTCTTAATTGAACAGAAGATGACAGTCACTTTTTCTCACTTCCTCCAGTCTTCCCCCTGTTTTCTTCTCTTGCACTTCCCTTCACGTATTTCCCCATCGTCTGTTTATTTTCCTTCTTCCTCTCAGACCAAAATTTCAAGTGAAGACATTCTTGGGTACAGTCCTAGTGTACAGAAGTCTAGAGTTTTGATATCCCACAGCTCTTGATAGCCCTGTTTTGCTGCAGCCAAACTACTGTTGTAATGTGATTCGCTAAGAGATTTGGCTGTAGGAAGTATCAATGAGAATTATGACAGAGTGTGAAGTGCCAGATCTTGACCACCTTGGACCTCAAGCTGAGTTAAGAAACACTGTTCTAAATAAACTAGTTTTTGGCATGCTTTGATTGGCCAATATGTCTGGGACCAAACCATGTTCAAATATTGTGTCCTAGCTAAACCATGTTAAAATGGATTAGCTAATTCAGCGTGTCTACATAGATACTAATACAGACCTCATTGCTGTAGCAGGATCCTGGTGCCTTTAAACATTGTTTCCCAGCTTGGTTTGGAGGCTTGCTTGACTGGGCATTGGAGTTAAAGGAGAGAACCTCTCAACGTATTTATCAAACTGTTGCAACTCCTGTTTTGATGCAGGTGGAACAGAAATATCATCCAGAATGAATATACAGTAGAACCTCATTATAAACACCTTGGGAATGGAGGTTGTTCGTAACCCTGAACAAAACGTTCAAAAGTTTACAACTGAACATTAACTTAATACAGCTTTGAAACTTTACTATGCAGAAGAAAAATGCTACTTTTAACCATCTTAATTTAAATGAAACAAGCACAGAAACAGTTTCCTTACCTTGTCAAATCTTTTTTAAACTTTCCTTTTTTTTAGTAGTTTACATATAACACAGTAGTTGTTGGAGTCTCCCTCCTCCTCCTTGGGGGAGAGGGAATAAGAACTTATTTTTATGGTGATTCCCTTCAGGTGCATGAGTAACGTTTCTGCCGTTTACAGCAAATCCCAAATAAAAAACAAGGCAATTGCTGGGGGAAAAAATCCAAGCTGCTGTGAGCCCGGGAGCAGTTTAGAGACCATGGCGAGTGTGGTATTGGCTGAACGTTCAGAGAAGATGGGGGTGTGGGAAGAGGAAGCTTTCCCTCCTGCACCTCTCTTTGGGTACAAAAATCGTCCCCTCCTTCCTCTCTCAATGAAAGGGGACTCAGTGCTACCATATGGGTCACATAACTGTGAGACTGGCTCCATTATTGAATTTAATGGTTAAATGAGACCAGGTACAATAGCTGTGGGAAGTCTGTTTACTTATGAAAATCGATAGAACAAATATATTGTTGCTATCACAACAGTAGACTCCATGAGCACTTAATATATAAAGGGCATGGATTAAAAATCACAAATTTATTTTAAAAAACAACCAGGCTTCTTTATCTATGTCACAGGTAACACCCTATATCATTTAAAATAGGAAAACACGGACACCTCATTTAATTGTCCCCATTTATGGTTTGTAAAAGGTGCAATATCTTAATTTTAGATGATGAAATAGACCAATAGTCAATTTCATTTGTTTCTGTTTTTCTTTGTTTCATGCATTAGCACTTTTGTGCAATGTTTGTAGAAATAGCAACTCTTGTATAATTTAAAAACAATTATGAAAATTATATCAATAGATTCTGCAAAATCTTTCCCCTGCAACCTAAATTCAGTGCTTAAACTTCTTGTGTCTCTTTTATATATCAAACCCAGCAAAATTTAATAAGCAAATTTTAGTTTTATTTGAGAAGTGGGACCACATAATGCTTTAGTGAATCTTTTGAAAGGGAACCATTTCAGGAATACAGCAAAAAATCAAGGTCACAACAAAAAGCCCATGCATTTCTTTGTTTTTAATTTTATACAAATTCAGAAGGTACTAGATGGGAAACCCAAATGATTTGTATGTATGAAGTTAAAATCATGTAGTTACTTAAATGATCTTCTAGCTAGTTCTGGTTTCAGCTGGAATGAAATGATTGGTCAGAATGAGGTGACAATATATTGTACCTACCCTGATAAGTCAAGGCTTGAGATTACTAATGGTTAGGTTCTCGAAGGAAAGTGTGTTTTGAGGAGGGCATCTGTTATTGAAAAGTACCTGCTTAGTTAACTAAGGCGCCAATACTGCAAACATGTATGCAGGTGAGTAAATGGGACTACTCAAGTGTGCAAAATTACATGTGCAGCTGTTCATAGAACTGGGACCAAAGTAATGAACTCTGTTATGCAGACGAGGAGGAGGAGGGAGAGAGGAATGGGCCAAGGATGATCAGTCCCTGACGAGAAGGAGGGAGAATATACTGAGGGGTGCAGCTCACACTTGTTGGAATAGCTTTTCAGTGCAAGAAACGTAGACACAAAAAATGAAAGGAAGAAAACAGAGTGGGGATATCAAAAGGAAAGCAGGATGCTAGCGTCTGCAATTGGAGATACCCACATGTGTACCTGTGCCTGCATGAAGCCTACTGAAGTCAGTGGTGACTCTGCATGGGCACACAGGTATGCTATCGTGATTTCAGGACTGGGGCCTAGCTTAGAAACATAAACAGTTTATTCTCTCCCTTTTGCTGCATTTCTCTGTAAAACACCCCATAACCATTAAGTCGGCAGAAAAGAGATTATAGTGAAATAGCACTGATGAAGCCTGAGTCAAATTGCTGTTTATTATTGGTCATTTAATGGCTCATTTGGAGCAGGTGCTTTTAAAAGCTGGTTTGCCTCAATGGCAGGATTAAAAAAAAAAAACAGATATGAGCCTATTGTTTGGGCAGTATAAGATCAGTTTGGTGCACTGCCATGAAGAAATACCCATCTCAGGGTGGATAGGACAAGAATGACCCAAAATTGCCTTTAGCAGAGCCAGAATCTGAATGTCTGTGGCCTACATGGCAAAGCAAGTGTTGGAATGAATTCTCAGATGTAACAATCAACTACGGCAGTCTGGCTTTCCCAGTCCTTTCAGCCCACTGAGAGTCAAAAGCTTTTCAGTGCTGTTGTAGGAGGGATTTTAATCCCAGAACCTTGGGGAGTACATTTCTGGAATTGCTTTGGGTTAGTAGTAATCACATTGGTGCTGTAATCATCCTGGGTTTTATGGCCTTTAAGAGTCAGTGCTGCAGAGGAATTAAGCAATGTAAGCTGGGACCCTAACATCATAGTGACTGATACCCAGGTAAGAGTAACCTGTAAATAAGCAGAGGACCCAGGGACCATGCCTTGGGGAATGAGGCACACATTCTTTCTCTGAGATGATGAAATAGAGTTGATGTAAACAACACTGGTTGTTTCTGGTTTATGTCAGGCTGGCAACAATTAAACAGAGAATCAAGAAAACAAAGTATTTATGGGCTTTCCTCCTGGATGCTGTTCTAGCAGGAGCTGATTCCCCATTGGTTGGTTTGTCAAATTACTTTGGATACAGCTTACTTTTCTTTGGTAAATATTATTTCAGCTGCCTTTAAATGTAACCTGCAAGCTCTGTCACTGACCTGCTGTGTGCCCTGAGACAAGTCATTTCACCTCTCTGTGCCTCCATTTCTCCATCTGTAAAATGGGGGTGATGCTTACCTCCCTTTGGCACTTCTCATAGACAGCTTCCAAAGTCCTTTACAAACACAGTCTAAATGTTATTTATATGATACGTGGATTGAAAGGCTTTCTAGTTTTGATCAGTATGGTATATAGATGAGAGGCCTCTTGTTCCCATGGGTAGGACACTGGCCTAGCACTCAGGAGATTGGCGTTCCATTTGTGGCTATGCCATGTTACTTGCTGTAGAAGCTCGGGGGAGTCAGTTCTCTGCTTTAGTCTAGCACAAGTTTATTGGGCTTTCTATGGAGTTAAATAAGTGGGTGAATTCTATGGTCTGTGATATACGGGTTGCCAGACTAGATGATCTAATGGTCTCTTTTAGCCTCAACTTTACGAGTCAGTGAAATTTGGTGCTGAATACTAAGCATACAACTTCATTTTCTCTTATTCATCCTCCTTTCCAGGGCCGTAGAGGGAGAATCCTGGAGATTTATTATCAGTCAGTAGTCCAATCACACTTCTGTCCTGTGGTGCCAACAGCAGCAATTTTCAATTGATGGAATCATACAGTTCTAGAGGAATGCTAGGAGCCAGTGGAGTTTGGGAAGGGGGAGACATCTAGAACAGAGGTGGGCAAACTTTTTGGCCTGAGGGCCACATCAGAGTTCCGAAACTGTATGGAGGGCCGGGTAGGGAAGGCTGTGCCTCCCCAAACAGCCTGGCCTCCACCCCCTCCCACTTCCCGCCCCCTGACTGCCCCCCTCAGAACCCCTGGCCCATCCAAACCCCCCACTCCTTGTCCCCCTGACCACCCCTGCCTAGGTCCCCCCCGCCCCCCCCAGGACCCACCTCCTATCCTACCCCCAGTCCCCTGACTGTCCCGCCCCCTATCCACACCCCCACCCCCTCACAGGCCCCCCAGAACTCCCACACCTATCCAACCCCCCCATCCCCTGACTGCCCCCCAGGATCTTCTGCCCCTTATCCAACTCCCCTCCCCCCCCCGCTCCCTGACCCCTTACCATGCTGCTCAGAGCAGCAGGACTGGCAGCTGCGCCACCCGGCCGGAGCCAGCCATGTTGCCCGGAGCACCAGCGGCACGGCGAGCTGAGGGGCTGGGGGCTAGCCTTCCTGGCCGGGAGCTCAAGGGCTGGGCAGGATAGGCCCGCAGGCTATAGTTTGCCCACCTCTGATCTAGAATGAGAGTGTTGAAGTTCTCACTCTATCCTGTTAAAGGAGCAGTGTCAGGGTAAAAATCACTTTAGGAACTTGGGGTTGCTTTTTAACGCACAATACTAAGAACACTTCTTAGATTTCTGAAACGGAAGGAATTTTCAAAACTCTAACTTTACATCATTTCTGCTATTGACTTTTTGCACGTTCATCACTTTGGAAGGTGACAATAGACTAATTTCACTTTCTCATCCATATGCACTAGCATAATGAGGCATTGTGTTTTAAGTACAAACACTGCTGTGAACTCTTCACTAGTGAAAGCCTAATCTTGGAAACATCTTGCTCGGTCATGGTAATCAGGAAAAGGTTGTCCTTCGGTGACTGCTGTGCAATAAAAAATTAGATACAGTTTATGAACTTTCAGCCCTCTTTAATGGTGCTTTTGCATGTGACCTAAAAACCAAGGTGTGATCGTTCGTGGTCATTAATGATCCAGTAGTGTGTTTTGGAAGAGTGGGTGTGTTTAAACGCAGCAGTATGGCCAAATCCCAACAACAAATTATTCTCCTACCTCTGTTCCTCTATAGCTTCAGTGACGTAAGGGTATTCACAGTAGGAGTGAAAATGTAGTTTTGCTGTGTTCCTCCCCAGAAATGGCTGCATTTCAGTGAGATGTGAAGTCCTCCCTTTATATCCATTCTCTGCCCCATACATGCTATGAGGCTTAGTGTTAATAAGCAATGGGAAGTACTTTTGGCACCTTAGAAGAAAAGTTGATAGAGTGCAAAGTAGTAATGTTAAGTGGTTGTGTTGTGATTATTTAATCACATCAGTGGAAGCTTCTCTGATTACTGTACAAGCAGATTAAATTTCTGTAAGGATGACTTTGTGGCCCAAAGCATGGTATTGGTAAATCTGAGTTTATTCCCAGCTCTGTCCAGACTCCTGGTGTGACCTTAAGGAAGTCTTTTAACATTTTGTGCCTTTGTTTCCCTGATGATTGGGTGGGGTTAATACTTTTTCTGCCTGACAGGGCTCTTGTGAGGCATACTCAACCTCTATAAATGATGACAAGGTCCCTGGAAGGCACTAGAGAAGGGGAAAGAAAGCATCATCACTGTCTGAATTGGGATTTGTGCATCCTGCTTGTAAGAAACTTGACAGTCAAAAACAGAATAATGTCTTTGCTTTTTTCCCCCCTTTAGGAAAAAATTTGCATCCCACATGAATTACGAAAACCCTCCACCATATCCAGGCCCAGGCCCGACTGCCCCATACCCACCATATACACAACAACCAGGTGGTCCTCCAGGCCCCAACCCATACCCTGGCTACCCACCAGGACCTGCTGGGCCGTATCAACCAGGTCAGCCGGGTTATCAAGGCTATCCACAGTATGGGTGGCAGAATGCGCCTCCACCTCCTGGACCAATGTATGCAGATGGACCTAAAAACACAGGTACGCTAAGCAGCATGGTGCCCTAACAGCATTATACTGCTGCATGCTCTGTTTTGCAAGTTAATTACTTGTTAATGTGCCTTGTGTGTTTGAAATGAATTACTCTGTTCATCCTGGAGTGAGGGTAGGGTGACCAGATGTCCCGATTTTATAGGGACAGTCCCGATTTTTGGGTCTTTTTCTTATATAGGCTCCTATTACCTCCCACCCCTGTCCCAATTTTTCACATTTGCTGTCTGGTCACCCTAAGTGAGGGGGATCGCTATCCTCTGGCCTTCAGGAAGACTGTCTGCCCAGTGTCCATGCTAACAGGGCTAGATGAAGCAGGAGACTGCTGGAGGGGAGCTGCTGGTTCTGGTTTCAGCTCCAGTGACCGCTCTCGTTTTTCAGGTTCAGCTTGTTTTTGCTATTGTAGCTTCTGATAATTGCTCATTTTCTGACTAGAGACGTGGAGTGTCCCTGAACAGCCTTCATGGGGGCTCCTGAGGGGACTGCTTACACTAAGCCATTTTCTGCTGAGTTTTAGCCTCCATTCCACCTTTTTTCATTTTTCCTCAGTTAACAGCCATCCAGCCCTAGGCTGAGACTTTTAAAGCCTCTTAGGGGATTTAGATGCACAGTTCTATTGAAATGAATGGGAGTTATGCATGTAAAATCCCTCAGCAGTTTTGAAAATTTGAGCCCTAGTGTACTCCATGTGGCTTTAGATCCATTTCTAGGCCTTTAATTTTCTTGGGCAGTCACCACTATATTTTTCCAATAATTATGCCTGGGGGAATTCTGCACCACTGCACATGTGCAGAATTTATGTCCACTGCAGATTTCTTTGCTTCCCTGCAGAAAAATGACTTTCTGATGGGGAAGCAAAGGGAAGCCACAAGAGCAGTTATGCAACTCTTCCCAGCAGTATGTTTCCGGTGCCCAGCCAGCAGAGAGGTATATCACTGTGGGGCAGTGGGCAGGACTGGGGAAGACCCGACTGGTGGCTCCTACCCTGTGCCAGGCTCAGGGCCCTGGGGTGTTTCTGGGGCAGGCCGTGCCCTTGTGCTGTGTCAGGGTTGGGTGTAGCCTCACCACCAAGTCCCTGTCCCGGGAGGGAGCTGTACAGTGATCTCCTACCTCTGTGTAGCCAGTGGCCTGTGCTCCCCAATGCCATGCTGGAGCCTCCACATTTATTTGACAAATAAAACTTGCAGAATTTTGCAAAATTTTAAAATATTATTTGCCGAATTTTTAATTTTTTGGTGCAGAATGCCCTCAGGAGTAAATACTGCATTGAAATGCTTAAAGATGAAGAAACCAGAGAGCTGAATTCCAGGAGTGCAGCACAATTGCTTGTGTGGGAAGTTGGACATTCTTCTCTTGGATGCTCCATTTCCTCTCAACAGCCTGACTCACTAGTCAGTAGTTTCCAGGTTGTGGCACCACAACTGCCTCAGTGTTCACAGGGCTAAGGTCAGGGGTACGCAAAGGTCTTCTGGGGGTACATCAACTCATCTAGATATTTGCCTAGTTTTACAACAGGCTACATAAAAAGCCAGTCCAAACTAAAATTTCATACAATGACTGGTTTATACTGCTCTATCTACTATACAAATCAAACTCCTGAAGGGTACAGTCGTCGGGAAAGGTTGAGAGCCACTGCTCTAGATCTGCGCTGAGAGGCAGGCCAGCACCCAGTTCTGCTTTCTCCCCACTGAAAAAAGAGAAGGGCTGCCATATCTTCTTCTCTCCTTCTAGAGAGGAGGCTGACCTGGGGGCCAGCTCAATTCTTTTCAGCCCAGGGAGCTAGTAGCTATCTTTACAGGTTACTCTGGCTGTAGAGAGTATATAAAGAGCTGGGGGCTGAAGTTGAGGAAGACCCGTTACTGGAAGGGAGGATGAGAAAGAAGAGCAGGGCTTGCATTGATGGAGGAGTTGAGTGGATATGGGAAATGGGGAAAGACTGAGGGGCAATAGGGAGAAATAAAAAGAAAAGGGGAGGGGAGAAGCCAATGCAGGAAGAAAGGGAAGTGGGCAAGATGAATGGAGTGGTGGGGGGATGTAGGGAGGGAGGAGAAAGAAGGAAGACAGACTCCCAAAGATCGAGGCACAGATAAAGGATACAGACCCGAAGGCAGTAAATGCTTAATGAAGGAAGGGGAAAGAGATACAAGGACAAACATGAGTGCCACAGCAGCTAGGACAAAGCTCAACTGTCTAATCATTGGCTAGAAAGTTAAATGCCATGATGTTCCAATAAAATAGAGGTAAATAAAGTATGTACATGCTTGTACCATACACAGACAAGTTCAGCACTGCCTGGTCTGCTGCTTCCTCCTGGAAAGGCTCTTCTGGGACTTGGAAATGTCTCCTCTACTCCTTCAGCTTTTTCCAGGATGTGAGTGTGTTAACAGGTCCCTTACCAAAAATGGAAATCCTCGTCTGCTACCTGCATGACAGGCTGATCGAGGCAAAACCCTACAAGCTTGGCACTAACTGGTAAAATCTTTTGGAGATTCAGATATGGTTCCATGAAACAGCTTTTTAAAAACTGCAGGTTAGAACAAGCAAGATTTGAGAGCCAATCCTCTGTTGCAATGAGCATCTCAACTGCTAACTAGGATGGAAAGATTGGGCTGAAAACAGACACTGAGCTTGAGGTTTTCCAGCTATAGGATCACAACGTGGCATGGTGGTGGTGGCGGAAGGGCAGTTTTGTGCTTCTGCAGTGGTGGGAAGGGTCAAGAAAACAGAAGACTCCCTTAGGGGAAATGGTGTTTGCTCATCGTTTGCCACGAGAAGATGGAAATATCATAGTCTAATTTCTGTGGAGCAAGCAGTGGGAAACATGGGAAGTGAATGGGAGTTAATGGATAAGCTAGTGAAACCAGGAGCATCATTTGGACAAAAAGGTAGCTTGTAAATTTAAATCATGGAAGAAGACTGGTGTCACACTTAGCACAGTTTGGGTGCTATGTAATAACTCAGACCTGCTGACAAGATATCCAAGCTCAGTTTTCTGAAAAACCTTAAGTTGTAGGTACTAGAGAGCCTGCTGAATCCAAAGGATGTGCATGTGCTACCGGTCCCAGGTATTGAAGTAAATATTGATGTGCTTAGCGCTGGCCTGGAACACAGAGTGACCTGTGTCACTGAGAGCTGTTGTGGGATTGTTGTGTAGCTTCACTCTAGAGCTGTTTGTGCATCCTACTGTTGTTCAGATTGCCATTCCTGTCTTTGGGATCAAATAGAAGTCAAGTTACTGCTTGCATTGCTGTATCCTAGAGATGCTGCTGTAAGTAGCTCAATGCCTATGTGGATTAGTGGATTAATTTTCTCATTAGTGAGGCCTACAATTTTACTCAGATAAATGGCCAGTAACATAATTGCCCACGTACTGCAAACTGTTTTGCAACAACCTCTGTTCTGCATGAGCATAGAGGGTTCTTGTTAGATCCCAACTGCAGTTCTGGGTTCAATGCTGGGCACAGTACAAGGAGAAGGCAGTTGCTCCCACAAAGAGTGCAGCAAAGAGCAACAGAAAGGGGATGGCTGAAGTGGCTCTATCCCAGAAGAGAGGAGGCAAATTCAAGGTGATCTGGGAGTGGGGAGAGATTCAGAACTGTCAAAGGGAGAGAGCACTAGGGAATGGAGAGGACTAGGGAATCAATAACACTTGGATCACTCAGCACCTTCAGAGGGCTGGATTCTCAGTAACTTTGTTTATGCTGATGTAACGAACTCCCACTCTTTACAGAACTGCCTCATCTCTGTCCCCTTTTATCCTATCGGTTTTATGTTGTTAAGTGCATCCTGACTCACTGCTGTCCCTTGTGACGTGACCACCAGCTCGAAGGATACATCTATACTACAGAAGGGCATGTGCTTCCCAGGGCAAGTGCCCAGATGCATGCTAGCGCCACTCAAGCTAGCATGCTAAAAATAGCAGTGTAGCCAGGGTAGCATGGGTGGTGGTTTGGGCTAGCCACCCAAGTATATACCCAGGGGGTCCAGGCAGCTTTGTGCTCAGGTGGCTAGCTGGAGCTGCTGCTAGTGCTACTCCCAGCTACACAGGTATTTTTAGCGTGCTAGCTCAAGCAGAGCTAGCACCTATCTGTTGAGTTAGGAAGCACGCTCCCAGCTGCAGTATATACATAGCACAGACAAAGTCTTTGGGCATGGAAACTTACAGAATCTTTTCCATGGGTTCTAACTGCAGTTCTGCTGATCCAGTATTAAACCCTAAGGAGCCTTAGTGTAGACAAGGCTCTGATGATCAGGCCAGTCTGTGACACCATTTTGATCAGACTTGCTTATACTACCATTTTAGTCAAGGCTGATGAAAACAGGTTCAGCTTCTGCCCTGTGACTTCCAGCAGTTTTAACGAGATATAATTAGTGGGGAAACTTTTCTGTAAATTTCCTAGTGTATATATGGCCAAAGGTTACACACACAAGGAACAAGTGATAAAGGAAGTGACTAAAGAAATGTACAAGTAACACCCCCAGATTCCTCTGAGGAGGAGAGTATTTAAGGATTGGGTTCACAGAAGGAGAAAGTGGGATTAAAGTGACCCATAAAGGCCTGCATGTTGAACCGTCCCTTTCCCTGTCACTGGAAACAGCAGTCTGCACATAGTGTAGAAAACTCTGATTGCAGTGCAGTCAAGCATGAAAGAGCAGCCATTTCTCTCACATTGTTGCACATTTCAGGATAGTCACCCTTCAGCAAGTGTGTAATTTCAGTTAATAGTGATGAGGTTAAACACATGCACCAAGAGAAGTTACACCTCCTACACAGTTTTCAGATTGGTTTATCATCCTTTGAAAGCATTTTAGTTTCATTTTAAAATAAATCTTTCAAAAGCTCCCCCTTCTCCTGACTAGCTCTAGTGAAATAAATCTTATCCTCTCCCCCTTTCTGTTTTCCATTGTGGATAATTAATGAGTGATTTGAGCAGGAGGACAGGACCTGGGGTCTCCCACTTCCCAGGTGGGTGCCCTAACCACTGGACTACAGAGTCATTCCCCCTCTCTCTGTCTATCTCTCTCTCTCTAGCCCAATCAGTCTTTAATGATTTATACATAGTGGAACAGCTTCCACAGGAGAGACCGAGGCAGCCCCACATCAGATTACTACCTTAGTGGTAAAAGCACCCTCCTGAAGGTGGGAGACCCCTGTTCAAATCCTTTCTCCCCATCTGCTACTGTGGGGGGAATTCCCAAGCACTGGACAGACTATTTCACAATGTATACTGTATGTATAATATTTTTTTATCTGCCGTATTACTGAGGAATGTTGTGACAGTCATGTGTTATGGTAAAGATGATCTGCATTTCAAAGAATGTTTTTTCAGGAATTGGCAGCCAAGCAATATTTAAAGACATCATCATTTTGTAAATCAAATTCATTTAGCCAAGTCTCATGACCTTCCTGCAGGATAGTAATAGAAGTAGCCTGGCAACTAGGAAGGTTTTATCTTGGTATTGGACAAAACTGCTGCTTGCACTCTCTGTGGCTGTGACTTGTAGAAGTGAAACTGCTGGCTTAGGGAATAGTAAAATAAACAATGCCTCAGCCAAACTAGTCTTATCTCCTACGCCATTGAATGGTTAGTAAGAGACCCTGGAAAACCATTACATTATTGGAAAACCATTACTAAGAAGTCCTTAATATGAGCCCTTCAAATAATATTACCACCCACCACATCAGCTTTAAGTAGAATCACTTCTGGCTTATATGTAAGAAATATGAATAGCAAGAATAACAAACCCAAGTGTTCTAGTCATGCCTGTGATCAGCAGAGCAAGATTCACACTTTCGCTATGGATAGAAATTCAGACAATTGTAACCCTGCACAACCTCTCAGAGCATGGCTACACTGGAAACTTCAAAGCGCTGTCACGGGGAACATGAGGGGATTATAAATAAATAATAAATTAATGGAGATATCTCATCTCCTAGAACTGGAAGGGACCTTGAAAGGTCATCGAGTCCAGCCCCCTGTCTTCACTAGCAGGACCAAGTACTGATTTTGCCCCAGATCCCTAAGTGGCCCCCTCAAGGATTGAACTCACAACCCTGGGTTTAGCAGGCCAATGCTCAAACCACTGAGCTATCCCTCCCCCTGAGCTCCTGATTTTTCACACCTCTGAGTCAAGGGGGGAGGGATAGCTCAGTGGTTTGAGCATTGGCCTGCTAAACCCAGGGTTGTGAGTTCAATCCTTGAGGGGACCACTTAAGGATCTGGGGCAAAATCAGTACTTGGCCCCGGACTTAATGACCTTTCAGGGTCCCTTCCAGTTCTATGAGATAGGTATATCTCCATATATGGAGATATACCTAAGTTAGAGCTCTATAAAATGTAAGTATAGACAAGCCCTCAGACATTGCATCCCTGTGACTGACTCATGTTCTGATGGGGATATGTAAGAATTGGGTCGGAAAGCAGAAAGTTGTCTTTCAACATGTAAGAATGCCAATAACATTTTATGGGAACCAGTTGGGAATCCTCAGTAATGTTGACAAGACAGGGATGAAATGTGAACCTTAAAATGTGAGGTAATGCATGGAGTTAGAGAACTGTTTGCTGATGAAAATCACTAGGGCCAAAACTTCGCTGCTCTGAAAAAATTCTACCATAGACCTTGCCCATCCCACAGGTACCCATAATTTCATTTCAACAGCTGCTACTCATTAGAGGAAAATACTTTTTCTTCTTGACCTTCACAGCTGATCAGCTTTTACCTTGAAGCATGAAGGATGTTATCCTCTGGGATATCTGATCTAACTTCCTAGCTCAGTGTAGCAGCTTTTGTTACCCTTGTTCACATTTATATCTTGTCCCTCTTCTAAATCCCCCTAGGCTGTCTGTCTCAAGGATTTTCCATGGTGGTGAATTCCATGAGCACTGCAGGTTTCCTTTTGTATTTATAAGGAAACTATGCCACTAGCTACTATAAAATCATGAGACACTTTGGATAGTTAAAAATAGAAAAACCTGGCTATATCAGTGTGGCTGTATGAGATGCTGTACCAAATTTAGAATGGCTGCCTGGTGCAGAACATAGGCAATGTGTAGTGTGGCTCCTTGAGTCACAGGGTAACTCTTCAGACGGAAACCATTTCCTGAAATTTTCTCCCTCCTACTCCACAATCCTCCCTTTTTCTTATGAATAGCTCACAGAGTTAATGGGAGTACGGAAAATAAGAGAAGTCCCTCCACTGATTAGTTAGCAGACATCTGGTCATTACAGCTGATAAATTACAGTTGAAATGTAAAGATATCAGTGTTAGCCTGCTGCAAAAAAATGAGCAGGACCAGCCACAGTACAAAGTGCCATGCTAATTTAGAAAGAACTAGCTGATATTGGCAATTTGATCTGCTTCAGTAACTTGCCTCTTTCAGTACTTAGGGACATACTAGATCAGACCATAGCATACCAGAGTAGAAGAATCAGTGTCCAGCACTGGCCGAAACGTCAGAGGAAAGCAAATAAAGCTCCACAATGAACTTAGCCACGTATGCAATGCTGTACCTAAAGGGTGGGTTTCCTTCCTTATACACTAAAATCAGAGATTTGATTTCCCTTATCTTAGCCTGCATATCTACAAATATTAGTCATGAACTGATCCTGCCCTCCTTTGAATGTCCAGTGATTGCATTTGTCTGGCCAATTGCAGGAGTGAGTGCAGCCTTGCGTTATGCAACTTGAACATTGATCATATGATACGTGTGGCTATATTATATATTCACAGGCAGTAGAGATTGTATTGGATCTAAATGGCCTGCCTTTTCATTTCACCAGGTGCTCTTTTTTTTCCCCCCTCGTATTATGGGACAGGATGAAAAGAGGACTGATTCAGTTTAAGAATTTTACCCACTCTCGTTTCCTTTCCAGCATAAATAATCATGTCTTCTGAACCTCTTTATATAAAACCCACCACCCTGTTAATCATGTTTGTTGTCCTTTTATGAACCTCTTTGATCTCTGCTATATCTTCTTTTAGATTGTGACAACTGGAATTGGACTCTGTACTCCAAACTAGCATTTTTCAATAGGTGTCATCTTCTGCACTATATTTTATCCCTTTTTCAATGTCCCTTAGCATCTTACTTGCTTTAACTGCTCCTTCATATCAGACCTTCAAGATCATGCAACTCCAGAGACAATCACCACTTTGGCAAAAATAAACAAATACTTTATCTCATATTTATCATAGCTAAATGCTATCTATTCTCTACCTTCCTAACCTCCAATGTGTGTTAATTAGCTGGGGGGTTAGTTTTCCATAGTTACAAACCAAAACCTTTTAATATAATTGGCTAATTTCAATTCACTCAATGAATAACTTTGGTTATTTGTTTGCTAATGAACAATACTTGTCTCAGTACTGGCTTGTGGGGTCACCTGACTATAGAATATTCTTCTATAAGGGACTAGATGGTTGAGAGGAGTGGATATAGAAATAGAAAGCCTTTCATGTTTTTAAAAAAACAACAAAAATAACTGGCTCAGAACAATAGTGACTGAAATTTACTATCCAATGGCTGTTTGGTGCCTGTTTGAAGTAATCTGATGGTTCATGGACACGTGGACACATCACAGAACTCACTAGACCAGAGGTGGGCAAACTGGGGCCCGTGGGCCACATCCGGCCCACAGGACCGTCCTGCCCGGCCCTTGAGCTCCCGGCCGGGGAGGCTAGCCCCTCCCCTGCTGTCCCCTCTTTCCTGCAGCCTCAGCTCGCTGTGCTGCCAGCGCTTTGGGCGGCAGGGCTGCGAGCTCCTGCCAGGCAGCGCAGCTGCAAGAGCTGCCAGCCTGCTCTGGCGCTCTAGACTGCGCAGCGGCGTGGCTGGCTCCAGCCAGGTGGCATGGCTGCCAGTCCTGGTGCTCTGAGCGGCATGGTAAGGGAGCGGGGGGGGGGGGCGGAGGCCAGGCTTTTTTGGGGAGGCACAGCCTTCCCTACCTAGTCCTCCATACAGTTTCGGAATCCCGATGTGGCCCTCCGGCCAAAAAGTTTGCCCACCCCTGCACTAGCCTTTGTCACCATTGTTGGCAGTCTCAACAGAAGGGCCAGTGCTTGACTCAGGAGGCCAGTGTTCATGACCCAGAGTGATCTGTCCTGCTCAGAGATGAGGCCCACTGTTATGAGAGAAGTTGACTATCCATGCTGATCTTGTTCTGTAGATAGAGGTTTGAAATATCCAGAGCTGTTAGGGGGGCAGTTAGGGGCAGGGGTCCCAGGAGGGGGCAGTCAGGGGACAAGGAGCGGGGGGAGGGTTGGGGGTTCTGAGGGGGGGAAGTGGGAGGGGCAGGGGCGGGGCTAGGGCAGGATGGGGCGGGGCTAGGGCAGGGGCGGGGCTCCTCCCGTCCTCTTTTTTGCTTGCTGGATTATGGTAACCCTAATCATTCTGCACACAAGGAAACTGAAGCATGCAGAGGAAGGTGACACAATGCGTCTGCAGCTGCGCTTGGGAAAGAACTCTGCCTTTGACTTCCCAGTAGTGTGCCGTAGCCATAAGATGATCCTTTGTATTTATCAGCTGATTGGGATTGGAACAGACTAGTGCTTGGGGATTGGAGGGTAGACCTATTGGAGGGGTGAATCGCAGTGACACTGTCCTTGTGGGAGGTCCTAGCTAGTGCAGAGGGGTACCTACAGAGAACACTCACTTTGCAGTCTTGCACATGCTTTGTTTTTCACATTGCTCTCTTTTTTTTTAAATGCATTGAGGTCTTCAGCTCCCTGTGCAAGTTACAGCACTTTTTAGGTGATCAGAAAAGTTTTCGGTTTGCCTGAAATGTAGGGTTTTCCTGCAGTGCTGGGTAAGATCCTGAAGCTGCAAAAGAGAGTAGGGAGGTAATGCTACCAGTCTTGGGTAATGGGAGATGGTTCCCTTCTCCTTCACAAGTCAGTAATGACTGATAGTTTAGGACAGTAGTCTCCAACCTTTTTACGCCCAATATCACTTTTTGAATCAAAGGGCCACCCGGGATCTGCCCCGCCCTTCTCACTCCATTTCTTCCCCCCCCCCCCACCCTCACTCACTTTCACCAGGCTAGGGTAGGGGGGTTGGGGTTCGGGAGGGGGCGGGCTCTGGGCTGGGGCTGAGGGGGGTTCACAGTGTGGGTGGGAGCTCTGGGCTGAGCCTGGGGTAGGGGATTGGGGTGCAGGAGGAGGTGAGGGATGCAAGCTCTAGGAGGGGGCTCTGGGCTGGGACCGAGTGTTGGGGTGCTGGCTCTGGGACTGAGGTCAGGGCTGGGGCAGGAGGTTGGGGTGCAGGAGGGGATACAGGGTGCTGGCTCTGGGAGGGGGATCAGGTGGGGCTTGGGGTGCAGGAGGAGGTTTGGGGTGCAGGAAGGGGTATGGGGTGCTGGCTCCAGGAGGGGGCTCAGGGCTGGGGGTTGGGGTGTGGTCTCCTGCCTGGCAGCACTTACCTCTGGCGGCTCCCGGTCGGCGGCAGGCACAGAGAGGCTAAGGCAGGCTCCCTGCCTACCCTGGCCCCACACTGCTCCCGGAAGGGGCAAACACACCCCTGGCGGGCACGTGGCTCCACATGCTGCCCCTCTCTGCAAGCATCACCCCCACAGCTCTCCTGGCCAATGGGAGACCCCTGCCCCCCAGGCCGTGTGGCCACGCTGGCCGCTACCAGGAGTGGCATGGGACCGGGGTAGGCAGAGAGTCTGCCGTAGCGGCAGCCATGCTGCGCCGCCGGAGATCACAATTGGCAGGTTGCTGACCACTGGTTTAGGGGCCTATGGGGAATGGAGTTTTTGTGAGTGAAACTAGTTGGCTATTTTCAGTGACCATTTACATGCACAAATATTTGAATTACCCAGGCAGTCATGGTAACAGAGCTTGTAAATTAGGCACGTGATTGCATGTACACATTTAAAAATTGAGTTCATACATTGTGTGCTCTGAGTGATTTGGGACCTGAAAAACCTTTCCCTTTCCCTTAAAAATAGTCAGTTTATTTCCAGCTGGCTTTGACAAGTGTGTCTAATGTGTCAGAGGAGGCTTGCAGGGGACTTTGGGCACACTACAGGCACAGTGTTTGGGTATGTATGTATGTAACTATGAGGTAAGAAGTGTTGAGTGAGATGAGAGCACAGGGGAACGTGACATTCGTGAAAGTGCTGCTGCTGGGGTGTAACACTACTCCAGCTGAATAACTGGAAAGAAGCCTAAGAGGGGCCAAGCGTAGCTAAGTGCCACACTTCTGTGGCGAGGATTCTGCTTAATCCCACCATTTCAGATATGCCAATTCCAGATCCACACTGCCCAGAGCACTTGTGGGTTGAGGCTTACCACCATTCAGTGTGAGAGCTATAACTTGATATGCCTGCAGTTGTGCTGGAGCACAGCAGCCTTTTCTCCCTGCAGTTCACTGCTCAAGCACTGCCTAGAATGGTTCAGAAACACAGTTGTGTTTAAACAAGATCTGGCAAATCTGGTTCTGACATGGCTTAGCCGGCTTCTGTGAATGGGGCTAAACTATATAAGAAACAGTTCTTAAAAATAATAATCCACAGTCTTCAAACATGACTATTCACACTCTTGCCCCAGCCATGCTGGTTGGACAAACATGGTTTGATACTGGTTTAGCTGGAAATATATGTAAGTATGGTTTTGAGACCAGTGTAGAGAGGGCTTGAAGCTAGGACCCAATCTGTTGTCTACCTTTAGTGGTAAGGTAGAAATTCAGAAGGTATAACTTTGTATCTTTCTTTGAACTCTGTTATTTCCTTTTGGAATTTGAGAGTCTCTCTGAGACAAGAGAATGCACTTTGGATAATTTTGGCTCAGGAATCCAGATTTTTCGCTACAAACCAGACCTGCAGCCTGCTTCCCCACTGCATAAGTGGCTTGTGCTGCAATCATAGTCACCAGAGGTGGAGAAGACCTATTGGTCCCCTTACTAGTCTCTTCTCCATTTGTCCAATCCAATTTATGTCCCAAATCATGGGGCTTCTACCTCTTTCCATGGGAGGATATTCCACAATCTAGTCCAGGGGTAGGCAACCTATAGCACGCATGCCGAAGGTGGCACGCGAGCTGATTTTCAGTGGCACTCTCACTGCCTGGATCCTGGCCACCGGTCCGGGGGGCTCTGCATTTTAATTTAATTTTAAGTGAAGCTTCTTAAACATTTTAAAAACCTTATTTACTTTACATACAACAATAGTTTAGTTGTATATTATAGACTTGTAGAAAGAGACCTTCTAAAAACGTTAAAATGTATAACTGGCATGCGAAACCTTAAATTAGAGTGAATAAATGAAGACTTGGTACACCACTTCTGAAAGGTTGCCAACTGCTGATCTAGTCAATACTTGCTGTGAAGAGTTCCTCTTACTAGGGTGCTCAGATTCATGGCAAACTTCTACTCAGACACCACTGACATAGAGCTTTTGGCCCCTGCGTCATTAAAATCAGTAAACAGGGTTTGTTGCAGTTGCTTCCTTTTGCATTCCTCAAGGAAGGGAGGGGACAAGGATAATGCACTGGAGTCAGCTGGTACCTATCCAACACATTACATTAAGTTGACCACCTTGACTGGGAGAATAGACTTCATTCACAGTAAGGGTTATACAATCAGGGAACAAGTAATGCAGTTGCTATGAAGTCTGTGGGAAGATTACACAAGCCAGAAGAAATCAGGTTACCATTACTGTACTGTGCATATTATCTGTTGGAGAGGGCAGGCTGTCTTCAGCCTCTGTACTCTCTTCTCCTTCCCTTGTCCCTTATAGAGTGGCAAAACCCCATCTGCCTTGAGTTCATATAGAAAGAAACCCTTTATTATCCAGGACGGATATACAAGAATCATGCATGTTTTTCAGTGGACTTTTCTTCCTATTTCTAAAGCATCCCAATAACATCATCCTAATAGGTATCATTAATATACTAAAAAGTTCCTGCTGGCTTGTGATGGATGACATCCTTTCCATTTCCAAAGTGCCATAGATAATCCAGTTTTTAGTAGAGATTAACAACTTCACTATTACCATACAAAATTTAAAACCATTGGCACAGATGAAACAATTCAGTTTTTGATTGTCATACTCAGATTAAATCTTCCTTTTGTTCATAGATTCCAAGGCTGAAAGGCTATTATGATTGTCAAGTCTGACCTCCTGTATAACACAGCCCATAGGACTTCCCTGAATTAATTCCTGTTTGAACTAGAGCAGGTGTTTTGAAAAAAACATTCAATCTTGGTTTAAAAATTGCTGATGATGGAGAATCCCACCACAACCCATGGTAAATTGTTCCAGTGGTTAATTAATCTCACTGTTAAATATGTACACCTTATTTCCAGTCTGAATTTTTCTAGCTTCAACTTCCAGCCATTAAATCTTGTCATATCGTTGCCTTTTGTTGATTTCATCCCTTTGAAGCACTCTATAAATTCCTCTCCTACCTTGATGTCTACACCCTTTGCATACTTATGACTGTGCACAATCTCCTCATGTTATTGTCTACCCAAGTAATGTGTGTTTAGTAAGGCTGTCAAGTGATTAAAAGAATTAATCACGCTGTTAAACAATAATAGAATACCATTTATTTAAATATTTTGGATGCTTTCCAAATGCATCGATTCCAGCTTCAACACGGAATACAAAGTGTACAGTGCTCACTTTATATTTTTTTATTATAAACATTTGCACTGTAAAAATAAAAGAAATAGTATTTTTCAATTCACTTAATACAAGTACTGTAGTGCAATCTATTTATCATGAAAGTTTAACTTACAAATACAGAATTATGCACAAAAAATGCATTCAAAAATAAAACAATTTAAAACTTTAGAGCCTGTAAGTCCACTCAGTCTTCTTGTTCGGCCAATTGCTCAGATGAACAAGTTTGTTTACATGTGCAGGAGACAATGCTGCCTGCTTCTTGTTTACAGTTTCACCTGAAAGTGAGAACAGATGTTCGCATTGCACTGTTGTAGCCGGTGTCGCAAGATATTTACGTGCCAGATGCACTAAAGATTCATATGTCCCTTCAGGCTTCAACCACCATTCCAGAGGACGTGTCCATGCTGATGACAGGTTCTGCTCGATAACGATCCAAAGCAGAGCAGACCGATGCATGTTCATTTTCATCATCTGAGTCAGATGTCACCAGCAGAAGGTTGATTTTCTTTTTTGGTGGTTCGGGTTCTGTAGTTTCTGCATCGGAGTGTTGCTCTTTTAACACTTCTAAAAGCATGCTCCCCACCTCTTCCCTCTCAGATTTTGGAAGGCACTTCAGATTCTTAAACCTTGGGTTGAGTGCTGGTGTAGGTATCTTTAGAAATCTCACATTGGTACGTTCTTTGCATTTTGTCAAATCTGCAATGAAGTGTTCTTAAAATGAACAACATGCTGGGTCATCATTTGAGACTGCTATAACATGAAATATATGGCAGAATGCGGGTAAAACGCAGAGCAGGAGACATACAATTCTCCCCCAAGGAGTTCAGTCTCAAATTTAATGCATTATTTTTTTAACGAGAGTCATCAGCTTGGAAGCATGTCCTCTGGAATGATGGCCAAAGCATGAAGGGGGATACGGATGTTTAGCATATCTGGCACGTAAATACCTTGCAATGCCAGCTACAAAAGTGCCATGCGAATGCCTGTTCTCACTTTCAGGTGACACTGTAAACAAGAAGCAGGCAACATTATTAAATGTAAATGTAATCAAACTTGTTTGTCTTAGCGATTGGCTGAACAAGAAGTAGGACTGAGTGGACTTGTAGGCTCTGAAGTTTTACAATGTTTTGTTTTTGAGTGCAGTTCTGTAATAAAAAAAATGTACATTTGTACGTTGCACTTTCTTGATAGAGATTGCATTACGGTACTTGTATGAGGTGAATTTAAAAATTCTATTTCTTTTGTTTATCATTTTTACAGTGCAAATATTTGTAATAAAAATAATTTAAAGTGAGCACTGTACACTTTGTATTCTGTGTTGTAATTAAAATCAATATATTTGAAAATGTTAGAAAAACATCCAAAATATTTAATAAATTTCAATTGGTATTCTATTGTTTAACAGTGTGATTAAAACTGTGATTAATCGCGATTAATTTTTTGAGTTAATCACGTGAGTTAACTGTGATTAATCGACAGCCCTAGTGTATAGATTGTAACCTTCAGAAGCAAATCCTTTCCAGTCCCTTAGTCACTTGGGTTTGACATCTCCTAATTCACCCCAACACATTGTATTTGTTGTACTCAATGCAGAGAATTGAACTTGACAACCTGTGTTCTGCCTCACCAGAGCCAGGTAGGCTTTGTCTACAGTAGAGAGAGTAGACACACAAGCCTGACCTTACACCCTACCTTTTTCTAGTCAAAGCAAGGCCGTGGAGAGGGTCTGTCACCTCTCTGCTCTACCCCCAATGTGAAGCCCCACAGGTATTTTAGGAGTTGTGGCTGTCTTTATTCGATTGAAGGCTTCTATCTTACTAGCTGGCCTCTCTGACTTATGGGGCTCTCTTGCCATTACTGGAGAACTGTGACTCTCAGCAGCTGCAATGGCTTATATGTAGAGCGATACTTCCTTCTTTTTACCTGCTACCAGGGAGTCTAGGTCTGTTCTGGATCTGTTTGCAGCTTTGCATCTGACCTGACATCCCAGTGTCTTCAGACCTAATTCAGGGAAGGTTTTAGATCTACTTTACAGTTTCTATTGTAGTTGGATATGTACCTTGGAACACAAATAAACATAGTGCCGGGGTACACATTCTCCTACTCCCCTAGAAGGAGCTCAGGGTTATCCAAACACCATTTAATTCTTTTTAAAAAACAAAAATCCTGCAAAATGTGACGATTTGAGCTTTTCATCAAATTGCCAAGTTTTTAGTGTATCTCTCTCACAAGATGTAAACCAAATATCTATCTACCCATTGTCTCAAGATGTGTGAGAGGCACCGTATTGCATTGGACTATATCCTTCTTGTTTCTATGTCCTTTCTATATTTTTGTGTTGTCATGCCTGGTGTGTTGGGGAATAGAAAGATAGCACTGGTGGGAGAACCTTTTCCCTATGATTAAAGTTTAACTTGTACTGAGGGGTCAGATTCAATGCGTGTCTAGCTTCAGTTCTAAAAAATACCTTCCTTAGAAGAACTCATCCCAGTGGCAATCCTCATTAAGCTATCTTCTGGGCCAAGCCCAATTCCTCCTAATTTTACTCTTAGCGGGACACTAACTCCCTCACCTCTTGGGAACCTCTTTGGAGCATGCAAGCAGGTTGTAACTTCAGCAGGAGAGACTATGTAAGTGGTGCTGCTCCGCCTTTCTCAGTCTGCAGGCAAAACAAAAAATACTCAGTGGCCTGATCTGCTTTTTCTACGGGCTTGTAATTCCTCCTCCCCCCACATAAAATTACAGGAATTGCAGTGATTAGCTTTAATGCCTTAGATAGCTATAGGAAGGAAGAGTCACTTTAAAAACTGTGTGTGTTCATGCAGGTCACCGTTCCTGTCTCCATGCCAGGGCAGGAAGCTAGTGGTCTCTCGGTGAGTGAGAGCTTCTGTTTTACTGCATCCCAGCAGAAATCCAGTCTGGTGTAAAATCACAATAATCTCCCCTCTGCTATTGTGACCCAAGTGAGAATCAGACCTGCCAGTACGGAAAGTGGAAGGGAGAGTGCCTGCTCTCTCCTCTCCGTGGAACCTCATGCCTTCTGCAGCATGCTTCCGTCAGGACCACATGGATAGCACAAGCCCAGCATGGCTAAAACAGAGATCCTCAGTAGAGCTGGGTGAATAACTAATTTTTTGATTTACTGGTCATTCTGAAAAATAAGAAAAAAATCTGTGTGGGTCAAACAGAATCCAAAAATTGCAATAAATAAATTTTGGTGAATTTAAAAAAAAATCCGTATCAGGTTGATCCAAAACCTGATTTTTCCAGGAGGAGGAACATCTGTCTTATAACTTTTAACTGCCTTGTAACTCCAGTTTCTCCTATGCATTCCAACCAGTGGAGAAGCTTGCTGATGGATGCATGTTTACAACTGGAGGAATTGTTTAGTTTTTCAGATTTAAATTGCACTTTTCCTTAAATGGCTGTCAAATGTGAATCTGCTGCAGGGATATATCTAGGGCATGTAATGTTGGACAGATTGGTCTAGAATCTTTGATAGATGTGTAGTCCTGCCCAGTGTCAGAAAGCAATGCTCGA
>NW_020665189.1:4459586-4474217 GCF_002925995.2 Terrapene triunguis | reverse complement strand
CTGACCTCAGTGGCTTAGAACTGACCTGTGGGAGCTCCATGGGGATTTGATTAGTCTCTGTAGGTTACCTTCAGAGGACAGATAAGTACCTATGCCCTGACGTTATGTGCTGCAGCTTGTCAAAAGCTTGAGTGTGTTACTGGACTGTAATCTGTGTAGATTTGGGTACAAAGATAGGACCATCCCAATTTTTAATATTAGCGTCATAACACCAGTTCTAGTGTTGAAGCAGGGGAAGGGTTCTGAATACTTTGCATAAAGCCATTTCTCCATGGAGTTAATCAGTAACACATGAATCAGATGCAGCCAGAAACTGAATGTGTGTGCTTAAGATAAAGAAGACTGTTTTAAATGAAAAGGTGATGTAGTATTTGCTTTTAGAACAATACAGTATTGACTATTATTTGCGTTGGATTGTACTGACTGGTACTCCATGTGATTAAGAGGAACACCCCGATAATATACAATCATGATCTTAGAGCTGATCAGAAAATGAGGGGTCTTTTTTGTGGAAAACTTAGATATTTTTTTTCCTAGCAAAAGCTATCGTACTGAAGTTCTGTGAAAAACTGAAATATTTCGACTCAGAAATGCTGCCATGGTGCTTTATGGGATTTGTAGCTGAGGTGGCTCATGCTCCCATTATCCTCCATGGGCCAGGCTCTCTAGTTGGACTACATCTATCATGGTGCATTATGGCTAAGGCTAAGATTTTGTTACCAGGTCACAGGCAATAATGAAAAATTTACAGAAGCCAGTCCCTCACTTTTACTAAAAATATCCATGACAAAATGAGGAGCCTGGGCAGCTGTGTGGGGCTGGGAGGTCCAGGAGCCCCCACCACCTGTGGGGGCTGGGAGCTGCGGGGGTTCACCCTGGCACCAGCAGCCACCAGGAGCTCTGGGATTCCCCCCTGCTGGCTAGGAGTGGCAGCTGGGAGCGGTGGGGGCCCCCCTCCCGCCTGGGGCAGTGGGGGTACCCCACAGCTCCCTGCCTCCACAGGTGGCAGGGGACCCTGCAGCTCCCAGCCAGCTCTGGCTGAAGTCACGGAGGTCTTTGGAAGTCACAGATTCCGTGACTAAGTCACAGCCTTAATTATGGTGTCCCTTCGTGGTACTGGGAGTTGTTTTCTCCTTGGCCATGGTACATCATGGGAGATGTAGTCTGACCAGAGAGTCTGGCCCAAAGAGGAGAATGGGGACAAGGAGCAACCAAATGACAACTCCCATGAGGCACTGAGAGCATATCCAAATAAAAATATTTTGTTTTTTAGCGTTTAGATTTTTTGACAAAAAAAAGTAAACTTTCTGCAGAAAACGGAACAAAATATTTTGCAAAAAAATAAGTAAAAAAACTGCCAAAAAAATTTCAACCAAAATTTTTTTACCAGCGCTACTGGATCTATTGACAGATCTTCGACTATTGTGCAGATTTGTGATAAAACAAATTTGGTTAGTGAGATTCCAAAAAATGAATGATTTGGCAGATTTACAGTAGTTACATTTTTGTACTGCTAGCCAAGGCTCTTCACTAATACAAAATTTCAGACTCTTGGGTTTTACTCGTACTTAGCCAGTCTGTTTTCACCCAACCAGTCATTTGCAAGAAAAATTGAATTGGATGTGCATTCCTGCCCACTAAATTTTAGTGGATTCCATTGAGGGGGTTTTTTGTTTGGTTTTTTTTTAGGAAAAATACTGATGCCCTCTTTTAGGAAAGTAATGGACGGTCATCACTGTTAATAACACTTAAGATATTTAGTTTTCCTATATTTTTAAGGAAAAATTGCATGTGTGGGCCTTCTCCCCTGACAGGGGGAAGAGGGGCATTCTATTAGATTAATAAGATTAATAATACAGTCCGACTGTAAAAGCTCAAACTGGCAGCATGTCAGGTGCAAATTGTAGAGCTAAATTTACCTTCTTAAAATTGGTTTGTCTTTACATTGAGACTCTTTAAAACCCAATCTTTGAAAATCAGTCCTTTTACCATTTATCTACCATGGAACCAATCCAGCTGCCCTTGAAGTCAATGGCAGTTGGATTGCATCCTGAATTCAACCCTTCCACATTTGCCTCACCACAGCTGCTGACATTGCATCCACCTAGGGCAGCCATCTCTGCTGCACTGTGTTAGGGGCATTGTCTCCTGTTGCTGAGTAAATCCATGAACCTGAGCTAAGGCTCTGCGAATAAGCAAAGGAGGGGCTGACTTTTTCAAACAGTGCATTTTTAAATGTATTTGTACTTGAGTCTACACAGATCCCCCGTGACTGATCACAGATACTGGTACTGTCTAAGAGCATTGCAGATTGGTTTTTAAAGGTACATTTTCTAAAGAACTATATTTAATCCTTTAACATAGCTGTTTTACTAATGTGAGATGCTCTTGAAAAATGACTCAGCAATATTTTTGTTCTGTTTTTTATATCATAATCCATCTCCAGAGTTCAGTTCTGCTTTATTTTTAATCAGTTTTATTTCATAGTTCTCCTGTACTGGAGGTTTCCAGCACTGCAGAGGAAGGTCCAAAGGAAAAGAATATCTGGCATTTAAAAAGTCTCAGGTGTTTCTATGCATGTTAGGTTTTCAGGATCCCCTTTTTTATAGCCAAAAATGTTAGGCTTAAAAATGTCAGTCTTTAAAGGGCTTAATTTTGTTATCAGCCTTCCCCAGCCAGTGGCATAAAACAACTAAGGCTATAGCTACACTTAAAATGCTTACTGCAAGGATGGGGAGGGATTTCCCATTGCTATCAGTAATCCACCTCCCCGAGAGGTGGTTGCTAGGTCAACGGAAGAATTCTTCCATCCACTTAGCGCTGTCTACACCAGGGGTTGGGTCGGCTTAACTATGTGTCTCAGTGGGGTGGATTTTTCACACCCCTGAGACATAGCTTTGCCAGTGTAACTTTTCAGTGTAGATCAGCCCTTAGGGTATGTCTATGCTGTAACGAGAGGTGTGACTGCAGCATGTGTAGACGTGCGCTAGCTTTGATCTAGCTAGCTTGAACAACAATATCTGTGAAGCCGTGGCAACACAGGCTGTACAAGCCAGCCCAGCACCCTAGATATGTTCTTGAATGGCTAGCCCATGCTGCCATGGATTCTCAGCTATTGTTATTGGAGCTAGGCTAAATCAAAGCTAGCTCATGTATGTCTACACATGCTGCAGTCACACCTCTGATTGCAGTATAGACATACCCTAAATTTGGATTTGCAGCTTCCGTTAACTGCAGTGTCCCCTATAATGGAACATTGAAAAGAACTTCCTGTTTGGTTTGGTCGGGTCTCCTGTGCACAGCTGCCCTTCTCCGAGGGGACAATGGGAGCTCTTAGACTTCAGGTGACTTTCTTAATGCTTCTTTCTGTGGAAAGCTGTCTGTTCCATAATGAGCTATTATAAATGTAACTTCTGTGGCTTAGGAGTGTGAAAGCTCCTCTGATGGAGGAAGCATGACTTGCCCTGTATCAACAGCCAAGTTCCTTTGAAGATGAAATCTCATGTTGACAGTTCTGAGCTGCCATACTGAAAAGTGACATGGGCAGCATGGAGCCAGTTATACCATACACTAAGGTACTGTTACACAGCTCATATGCTCCCCTCACATGAGAAGAACCTCAAAGTTTAATATTTCAGCAACGGTTTCATATCTAGTGTAAAATGAATAAATACTTCAGTTAGATCCTTTATTTTATGCTTCTAGTCCTAGAATAATACCTGATGCAGATTTCTCTGGATTGCATTTAATCCTGCTCTTTACATAATCCTCCTCACTTTATTACTCATTTTAAAGCAAAATTGCTCTCCAGTGAAATTTGCAATTAAACTTATTGTGACTGTTTTACAAGCTGTCAACAAAAATTCTGCTCATTAGTTTGCATCGTGTGCCGGGTTTTGTGTCTGTGTGTAGATTATTGGCCTTTTATATGCTCCCCAGTGCAGGGAATGATCAATACAGAGTGCTTGGTACCAGTGCAATAGAGACAAAATACTTATTCTTCAGTCTTCATAGGCCACTTTCCCTTTACAACAACAGATAATTGTTCTAGGTCTTTATCTATGAGAAGAGAAACTGCTTCTTCCTGAACGATCTCTCTCTGCCTGAGAGGGGTCAGTATTATTCGCTCCATTCTACCTATGGGGAACCTGAGGCACAACAGTTGTGATTTGGCAAGGGCTCGTAGGGAAGCCTGTGACAGAACTGGGAATCAAATTGAGGCCCTCTGATTCCCAGTCCTGTGCCTTCATTGCAAGTTGATCCTTTCTCCTATTTGTGAAGCTCTTGACAAGTGAGGATCGCACCAGTGGCTTACAATGGAGGGGGAAGAAGGAAAAGTAGCAGGGGGGTTGTTCATGGGTATATGCAACACAAGACAGAGGGACAGTCCAGTTAAATTGCATGAAGCAACACAAATCCTTATTTAATAATTGAGCCTTCCTGTGTTCCATTGGATTTCTCCGGGTGTCTGGGAAAGCGGAGCAGTGAAGTGGTTTGCCATGTTTTCTGGTGCGGAGAGAAACTCGCCTGCTCTGTTAACCCAAATGACAATGCCAGTCTGTTGCTTTTTAGGGAAATTTGAACACCTCTTGTTGGTGCCCAGTAGCTTTCAATCCTGTGTGAGAGCAGCTGAGGTGGAGCAACCCCTTTGTAAAGGTTCAGCGTGGGTACCCTGGCTGGGTTGTTCTAAGAGCATGTGACTGGCAGGTCTGTTATGTTGGCCAGAGACAGGGTAATGTTATACTTGCCAGCAAATTGAAGGGCTGCACACATGTGACAGATCTATTTCTGGGGCTGGGCAGGGTGTAGGGTTTCTGACTGGCTTCTGTTCAGAGGGGATGCAGGAGAGTTTGATGGGACCCCTTCCTGCTGAATTGTTTAGAATTTTGTTTGTAAAATGTACTGATCACAGCTTTAGGAATATCACCTAGCTAAACTGGCAATGTGTCTGCCTAGAGCAACAGCCCTGAAGCCACCAAGGGCTCCAGTCCCTTCAGGCAAACATCAGTATGACTAGAGAAGCCTTGTGATATGCCCTGAAGGTCATGACCAGCTCTGTCAGACCTGTGGAGGAAGCCCCTCCCTCCTACTGAGAATGTGCTCCCAGCACCTTTCCTGGCATTCAGATCTGGGCACTCGGGGCATTCCAGCTGATTCCAGCAGCTTGGGTGGGGCATAAGGAGAGGTGGACTCAGCCAGGCAGGATCCAGCTCTCTAGGGCTTCAGAGACGCAAACAGCTTGAATTGCACCTGGAAAGTCAGTGTAATCTCTGGAACTCAGATGTGATGTGCTCTGAGCAAGAGTCCCTGCACAGTAAGGTGGCAAACTCCTTGCCAGGAAGGGATAGAAAAGGCATTCTGGGCTATTATTGCTCCCAGGAAATCCAGGAGCCGCTGAGAAGCCTTTTAACATGGTCCACAGTCTGAAGGGAAAGTGGGAATCTCCTCTCAGCTGAGGGAGAGGAACCCCCTCTGCCATCTGCAGAGATTTCCCCGTCCATCTCCTCCACCCTCCATAGGCATCATCCCCTCCTTATTCAGAAAGCATCTCTGCTACTTAGGCAGCCTCTGCCTTAGGTGCGAGATATACAGCACCATCCAAGGATCTCAAAGCACTTTGCAAATGCTCCTATCACCCCTATGAGGATGGTATCATGCAGAGGAAACTAAGGCACCAAAAGGAGTAGTGACTCTGAGTTAGAGAGCCGGGGAGAGAACCCAGGAGTTCTGACTCCCACCCACTAGAGCACACTGCCTCCCTCTTTGGAATTCACAAGCTGAGCTTGTGTTCTTCCCAAACTTGGCTCCACTGCTCTCCCTTCTCCCTACTGAATAGCTCAGTGTTCTCTGGCTGGCTCTGGACAACGGTGCTCTGTGGCACCAGGGTTCCTTTCTTGTTGCAGCTCTGTGTGTAATGCCAAGAAAAAAGGCGATAGCTAGAGAATATCTGAGCATTGTCTGCTGTGGGAGGGCTGATCTTCATGTTTAGCAGGCTAATTGGAGTGAATCTGAGCTGGATCGAATAGCTAGATGTCTGGCTTCCTCTAACTGCACTCCCTTGCAAAGAAAAGCAGAAACCAGAGAGGGAGCAGGACTGAGCTGGCCTCTTCATTCCTGATAGGGCAAGGCACATGTCCACTTCTCTCTACCGCTCTATTTCCACCCCCTCAGGTGGTCTCAGTAGTAACCCTTTTCACTGCTCTGGCACCTTTCACTTGGGGACCTCAGAACAGTCTGCACTCCTTGATTGAGGCAGTCACCCTTGAGAGGTTGGCAGTGGATCTAGGGGAATGCCTTACCCCACCTCTGAAATGGGGTGGGATACCAGTGCACAAGCAGCTCCATACAAGAGGCTTTTGGGAGAGGCTGTCTCCAGAGAGGCTTACCGGCACTTGGCTTGGAGATTTCAGACATGAAACCTAGGTAAACAGAATACCTCAGCTCCAACATACTGACTTTCCATTGTCAATCGGTGCTGGTGACAAGTCTTGGACTGACAGCCCTGGGACTTTTCCGCAGGACAAGGCAGTGTGGTCCCTGGCAGTACAAGCTCTGTCTATTTGTCTCACCCCTGCTGCAGTAAAGAGGGGAGGGGAGTTCAGTCTCGTGATCCAGTCACTGCTTTTGCCTCTGCTGAGACTGCCTGCATGGGAGTCAGGTAGTGCTAGCTGTGGTTGTTTGTGCACTGGCAACCAGCTGCCACAACTTTGTGCTTGAATTAGAACTGAGGAAGGATGGTCTGGTGGCTAGAGCACTAGCCTGAGACAGGAAGGGTCAAGTCCCTGCTCTGCCACAGACTTCTTGTGTGATCTTGGGCAAGTCACTTAGTCTCTCTGGGCCTCAGTTCCCCCATCTGTGCAATAGGGATGACAGCTCTGCCCTGCAAGGATAAATACATTAGATTATGAGGTGCTCAGATACAATAGTGGTACACCTCTACCCCGATCTAACACTGTCCTCGGGAGCCAAAAAATCTTACCGTGTTATAGGTGAAACCGCGTTCTATCGAACTTGCTTTGATCCGCCGGAGTGCGCAGCCCCGCCCCCCCGGAGCACTGCTTTACCGCGTTATATCCGAATTCGTGTTATATCGGGTCGCGTTATATCAGGGTAGAGGTGTATGTCCTTATCTGGCCTCCATGAAATGGGTCTGTGCAAATGGATTCTACAAACTGCCTTTGAAATCCTAGCAGTGTAATAGTGTGGCTGGTATCATCTGCCTTGCCAGGGAAAGATGGGAGCAGATGCTAGAACAAGCTGAGGGGAGGGAAAACCTCGCTTTCCCCAGCCTGCGCCCAGGCAGACAGACAAGCTGGAAGAACTGTTCCCTTCTACAGCTAGCTCTGTAGGAGGCAAATAGTCATGTTCACTTCCTGTAACTGTAGGCTGTCAGGGAGGGTTGCGACAGAGTCTGTCACCTCTGTGCTAGAGAGACTTCTGTGGAGATCTGCTGGTAACTCTGTCCTCCCTGCTGTAGGGTGAAATGCGCTGTAATTACACTCACAAGTGAAACTGTGCGGGATCCTGGGAGGATGCAGTGTGAATTGCAGTGCTCTGCCTGAGCCCCCGATGGCTCATCTGGAGCTGGGCTCTACCTGCAGAACGTGAGAGGCTTTTGTCTTGATTACATTCCCAGCAAATGGAGGAGAGGCTGTTAATTGGACTCTGCTAATTAGAGTGGGACTTTTCCTGGGGGCAGATATTAACTGAGTCAACTCCAGTGTCTTCCTGCAAAGTCCTGTGGTAATCATAATTCATTCTTAGAGCACTTCACAAACAGGAAGTACCATGTGCAGTGGGAGTATTTTACAGATGGGGAAACTGAGACAGAGGTTAAGTGACTTGTCCAGGCCAGCACAGTGGGTCTCTGGCAGAGCCAAGATAAGACCTTGGGAGCTCCTGGCCCACTGAGCAATTCTGCTGCCTCCCTGTGTAGAGCGTGCACTGGTGCTGCCTACTATGCTTGTGGCTCAGGCTCTCATACAAGAGAAGGTTAAACAACCACCTAGGCACTGCAAACTTCCCCTTTTAGCAAACACCCTGAATGTGCCAAATCACTTCCAGGAGCCTCTCCTACCCTTCGTTCTCCCCTCACCTGTCTTAAAACAGTGCCACAGCTGTTGTGCTATCCCAGCTGTGTGCTGTCCCAATGCAGTGGGGGGATAAGCCCAGAGGAAGATGACAGTCCAGTGCAATTGTTCCAGGTTGCAAGCAGCTGTCCCCACAACAGAGGCTGAAATCTCCATAGTCTGTTCATGATGCTCATCCCATCAGACTTCTCTTGCATCTGCTGCTGAGCGCTGTGCTGTGCTGCTTGGAGCTATTAGTCCGCTCCCATCTTTTGGACACTCAGGCAAATAGAATAATGCCAATAATGGCAGGATATGTTAGGTTAGGTCAAAATGATTGGGAAGCTGGACTGGTAGAAACACACAGCACAGGCCATTCCGAGTTGTTCCAATTTACCATCATGCTTTTGACTCTCCAGTAAAGCATTTCAGAGTTCATCACCGTGTCTGATGTGATCATCTGCCTCGGTCTTTCTAGTCTACCTCGTCTGTATGTGGCTGAACCTGCATCTTAACAACGCTGAGTTAAAATGCCCTGCTCAGCTGAGTCAGATTATGTGCTAACATCCTTCTCCACTCCCGACCTCACCTCCTCCATCAGCCTGAGAATGCAGCTGAGTCACTCCTACTCCAGTCCTAGGCCAGCTCAGTACCAGTTGGGCGGGTGAGAGGAGGGGGCTGCAGCTGGGGTGCTGAGTGTACAGTGCTATGTCTGGTTGCCCAAGCTGCTGAGATGTTTGGTGCATGATGCTGTGAAGAGCTTCAGAGAGGTGCAGCATCGATGGCTCCACCACAGCAGCTGCCCCAGAAGTGTAGCAGTAACTAAACTTGAGGGGCAGGACATCAGTAAGCTCTCTGCAGATGCAACTATTGCTCAACTGTTCGGTTGAAGTGATGCCAGGAAACAGCTACATTTTGTAATAAAACACGTTTGTATCACTGGCAGGGAGACAATTGCTCCAGTGCCATGAGCAGAGGTCTCCTGAGAACTTACCCATGTGCACTTTTCTTGGTCTTGCTTGTCACAGAGTGCAGCCCTGATAGGCTGGGGCCCCCCATTCAGCACAGCTAGAAAATGCCATATGCAAAGCCCTTCACAATGCTCTGATTATGGGTGTGACCCACTGACAGTGTTTGGGCAGGGAATGTTCCCTTTCCATTTATTTGTATTTCCAAATCAAACCGCTTCTGATTCTGGAGCCTGCTGGAGTTCATCTGTGCAGACCAATGGCTATTTTTAACCGGTTTCCCCATCGGCTGACAATTGCAGAGATGCGTACCATGAAACTTAGTTTTCTTCTTCGAGTGCTTGCTCAGATCGATTCCAATAATGTGCACGACCATTGGAAAGTTTTTCCCCTAGCAGCAACCCGTCGGGTCGGCTGTGGAGCCCCTGGAGTGGCACCTGCATGGCTCTCAATATATGACCCTGCCGACCCGGTGCCCCCTCAGTTCCTTCTTACCGCCCGTGACGGTCGTTGGAACTGTGGCGTCTTGCTCTGGTATTCAGGTCTTTGTACCAGTATAGCCTACTCCTGTACAGAAAGGGAAATAAGATATACCAGTGTCAGGCACCTTTACACCTGTGTGTAACTGCGTCTACACTATGGATGTATCCATATAAAAACATCAGTAAAAACTCGCCTTCCCAACTGACAGTTAAGCTGAGACACAAGGTACGTATAGACCAGGTCTAAGTATAAGTCAATACTGATATCAGATGCCACAGCGCGGAAACCTAGTGAACGGTGTGCCCTGTACATCCCCCTGCTCTCTTGTGCCATGGAAAATGGCTGCTCCTGTCAAAGCCCTGGCCTTGGGTGCAGCATGGGAGGGCCGAGTTACCTCATCTCAGTGCTTTTCTGGCAGTCCCTGAGGCGATGGTTGCAGCACTGCCAGCTGCTGCCATAGACCAACAGATGTAACACTCCCTGTGTTTGGATAAACAACCGGGATATTTACTAAACTCTCTCAAACTGGCTGGACAAAGGAGAGTCCAGATGGATTCCAGCTAAACCAGTTTTCTTGCTCAATTATTGTAACAAGAAACTGGTCCTGGCTGGTCTGCTCCTGCTGCACCATTCAGTATGGTAGCATCACAGCAGTGATATTGATCTGGGGCAGGTGTCTGTAAAATTAAGTGTTTAATTCAGGGTCTAGGAAGCATTGTAAATCTGTGTGGCCCAGAGTGGAGTGATGCTACTGGGACCAGTGGGAATGGATTTTGAGCAGGCTTTGTAAGAAGTGTAGAGGCAGGGTGGTCTCGGAGTGAAGGTGCAGTGCTGGACTTCTGGGTTCTGGTCTGGATGCTGCTGTACACTTGCTGGCTGAATGAGGGCAAGTCACTTAAACCCATGCTTTCAAACATGGTCACTGGATAGGGACCTAATAGAGACACTGGATTTTTGTTTGTTTGTTTGTTTTGTTTTTGAAGATGCTGAGTCTCCACCTTTCCTCACCGAAGGTGTTGAGTACCTCAGGGTGTGTCAGGTCAAGCTCCTGTAACGAGTACCCTCATTTGCCGATGTGGGCATCTGTCTCAGCATCTTCCCCTGTGCAGTGAGGAGACCTGAGAGGCAGAGGGTCTTGGGTTTGTAGAGTGCTACAAGTGAGATCCTCACATGAAAGGTGCTATCACAGAACGGTGTGTTGACATTTGCTTTCTGTGCCTGATATACAATTCAGTGTGACACAAATCGGAAGCCAAAACTAACTGGCAAGTCTGGCAGAGACCTCAGCCATTGGCCATGCATTCTCATGCTGCACAATATTTGCACAGACCTGACTGCAACCCTTCTGAACTCTCCTCCTGTTTCCCCACAGTGTACATTGTGGAAGAGCAGAGAAGGGACAACACCGGGGAGAGTACCTGCCTGACAGCGTGTTGGACTGCTCTGTGCTGCTGCTGCCTTTGGGACATGCTGACTTGAGTTCCACAGGAAGTCACCACTGTCAATACCTCTAACTCAGAGTGCTATGCATTCTAATGTGATCTCTCTTGTTCTGGCGTCTTTCTATCCATGTAATCAATGATCCGCTTTGCACAGCCGACAGTCCATGTCTGATGTAGCTCTAGCACCAGGTGGTGTTTGCACTCCTTTAATTTAGTGAAAGGAAATCCCTTCGTAATGTATAAGATTTTTATTATATTTTAAAGAATGTGCTAAATGATATTTTTTTGGCCAAAGGCTTCATTATTGCGCAATGTGTGTTTATCATTTTAAATTTTACCTTTCTTGGAAATGGAGAAATATGCAATAATTAAAGTCAATGACTGATTTTTTCTTTGCTAGTTCCCACTTCTGTTTCAATAAATTTGTCAGATACAGATTGGCTGCGTGTCAGGTATGTGGTATGTTGCTTTAGTTTTGTTCCCCTGGACACATTGCACCTACTCTGAAAATACAACATGGCAGTGACGGAGCTCCCTGCTTAACTGGCCCCAAGAGCCTCACGGGAGTTTGTGCTGCGGGAACTGCTAATTGTCTCCCCGACTGCAGTACAGAAATCCTGGATGTGTGTGTGATGAGCTAAGAGACAATTACTGTGGCACCAGCGCCCATTTTCCATCAACAATATTGCTGTTGTGTAAGTAGTAACAGCACAGTGGAATCAGTCTTTAAATGACCACTCAAAGGACTCATGCCAACTGTTTCCAGCAAAGGTGGAGGGGAAGTTTGTGGAGGGAGCTGGGAGATGCTTTGAGGTGGTCTCTAGACAGGAGGTTGCCTAATAAGACAACTTAAATATTTCATTTACATTTGGCCTTTTTGCAGTAGGTTGGGATGGAGACATCTCACTCCTCAGGTGCCATATCACAACAGCCACCCCCACAATTGACTCAGGTTCAGCCCCCCGTTGGTAGGCTCAGCTGAGGGCTGGATGGGCCCTGAAGACAGCTGAACACCCCCCTAATGTCACTCTGAGGCTGGGTGAGGCTTGTGAGCAATAAGAGTGAAGGGAGCTTGTGCTAGATCCGCTCTGGGACTAGCTTCTGATGTTCTCTGGGACGTGCCCAGCTTTATTTTGGCCAGCACTAAATTCATTCAACGAATGTTAAATTTGCTGCTGTATTTCTCCAGTGTGGGAGACACTAGGTATTAAATTACCAGCACGAAGAGCATTATCCAGCAGCACTACAAAGCTCCACCTAAGGATGCTGCAGCCTCTTTAGGACAGCTGGTTCGCTGCCCAATATCCTCTGCTCCTCGTAAGTAGAACTGAGTCAAATTCCTGAGAGTATTGTGTGGTAACCCCCTTCTTAGAAAGTTAATGATGAGGCCAAAGTGGCAAAGACTTACAGAGGGCAGACAAATCTGTATTTTGAATCTTCCCGCTTCAGTCCCCTTGGGCACAGCTCCCCTGCTGGTTGCCTCTTGCCAATCTATCCATATCAACTCCTTGCAGCAAGAACTGTCTCTTAGGGTATGTCTACACTGCAATTAAAAACCTGCAGCTGGCCCTGTTTAATTGCAGTGTAGATGTTAAGACTCAGGCTGGAGCTCAGGCTCCAGGACCCTGTGAGGTGGTAGGTCCCAGAGCTCAGGCTGCCTGAACATCTACACCACAATTAAACAGTCCCTAAGCTTGAGCCCCGCAGGTGTAGTGCACTGTAGACAGACCATTCATTCCATGTTTGCTCAGGGCCTAGTGCAATGGGGTTCTAGTTCATGACTAGGCTCCTAGATGGTACCACAATACACACAATGAATGTTTAAAGAAGCCATCACTTGCTGATGTCAGGAATTAAAGATAATCTCAGAATATGGTAACCAAGCTCACTGCTATTATACTTCGCAGGGTATTGGATCATTTTCATTAGTGTGAGTAGCAATGAAATCATGTAATCTCACTTGAGATGTGTAGAGCCTGTGGAGTCTGGATTTGGCCCCAATTAGCATCCTAGCTTATCACAAACCTTGAGACAATGTTCAGGCGACAAGATTTTTACATTTTCTCTCATGGTGACATTTGGCTGGTGCAAAGAACCAGGTTGTGGATTAATAGCCCAGGAGGGTTTATTGCCTAAGTCTTATTTTAGTGTTTGGAATTTCAGTTCTGCTCGCAAGAAGGCCAAGTGAAATTCTCTTCTTTCAAAAAAACAAAAAACTGCATATCAGCTCAAACATGCCAAAGCCCTGGATCAGTGCCACGCAAAGCAAAATAAATTGTTTCAAAGGCATGCAGTTTAAGCTGTCCTGTTTACCATTAAAGCAAAACATTTCCCAGTACAGATTTCATGGTCTTAATTTTTAATGAACTAATAAGTTCAGGGTTTGAGTGCAAAGTTGCGGTCATTTATATTGTCATCCACATTTAACATGTGAAAAGCTTTTAAAGTGATGCTTCCTTCGACTGCTGGGGCACAGGAAATGGCTTTTGCGGTCTTTCTTTGTATTAGAGGCTTGGTTACAGTTTTAAGCCTGCAGTTAGGTCCATGTGGGCCTGATAGTATGATAGGGGCCTAAATGAGCATTTAGGATGAATGGAGCAGAGGTGGGTCTCCAAGAACAATCTCCTGCATTGCCTCTCTTTAAATCCTGATTTGAGGCCTTCAGTAACTTAACCAGGGGGTTATTACAGGAGTGGGTGGGTGAGGGTCTGTGGCCTGCGATGTGCAGGAGGTCAGACTAGATCATGATTAGGGCCCTACCTACCAAATTCACAGCCATGAAAAATGCATCACGGACCATGAAATCTGGTGTCCCCCTGTGAAATCTGGTCTTTTGTGTGCTTTTACCCTATCCTATATGGATTTTAGGGAGGAGACCAGCATTTCTCAAATTGGGGGTCCTGACGCAAAAAGGCGTTGCAAGGGGCTCACGGTATTGCCACCCTTACTTCTGCGCTGCCTTCAAAGCTGGGCGCCCATCGAGTGGCTGCTGCTGACTGAGGGCCCAGCTCTGCAGGCAGCAAAAGAGAAGTAAGGGTGGCAACACCATATCATGCCATCCTTACTTCTGCGCTGCTGCTGGCGGCAGTTCTGCCTTCAGAGTTAGGTTCCCAACCAGGAGCCGCCACTCTCCAGCTGCCCAGCTCTGAAGGCAGCGCCGCCACCAGCAGCTGCGCAGAAGTAAGGGTAGCAATACCGCAACTGCCCCCACAACAACCTTGCAACTCCCCCCCACACAACTCATTTTTGGGTCAGGACCCCTGCAATTACAACACTGAAATTTCAGATTTAAATAGCTGAAATCATGAAATTTATTATTTGTAAAATCCTATGGCTGTGAAATTGACCAAAGTGAACAGTGAATTTGGTAGGGCCCTAATCATGGTGGTCTGTCTGGCCTTAAAGTCTATGAACAACATTTTTAAAGCTAAAGCAGATTCAGGCACTTGCTGAGGGGAGGCTGTGATCACAGCTGTGCTGAAACTTCATTTTTGTTTGGGTCTGTTTGGGCCTAGTGCAGTGTCCCCTGGATTTATACTGAACACTCACTGTATTTTGGCAACTTAGTTGCAGTGAGCCAGGCCCCAGCAAGCTGTCTGGGTCACAGAAATTGAACTGCAGCCAGCGATGTTTGCAGCAGAATGCAGTTGAGGAGGGGCTGTTTCTGGG
>NW_020665189.1:4434532-4459186 GCF_002925995.2 Terrapene triunguis | reverse complement strand
CCCAGCGTCTCCCACCCACCAGCAACCCCACCAATCAGCGCCTCCCCACACCTCCTGATCAGCTGTTTCGTGGCATGCAGGAGGCTCAGGGCAGGGGTGGAGTGAGGGCATAGCAGGCTCAGGGAAGGGGGCGGGAAGGGGTGGAGTGGGGGCAGGGCCTGTGGCAGAGCCAGGGGTTGAGCAGTCAGCACACCCCTGCACACTGGAAAGTTGGCGCCTGTAGCTCCAGGCCCAGAGTCGGTGCCTATGCAAGGAGCCGCATATTAACTTCTGAAGAGCCGCATGTGGCTCCGGAGCCACAGGTTGGCCACCCCTTTTCTAGCCCATGTGAACACTGTTAGCCAAGTAGCTGGGCCTTTCTTTCTCTCAAGACCCATTTAGGTGACCTCTTCCCACACCTGGCAGCCGTGTGGGTGCTGGGCACTTGCTGTTGGGGGGGGGGGGGGGGGGGGGGAGGTACCATGTATCCATTCCTGTTGTGGAGGGCTCACGTGCTTTCCTATAACAGCCTAGTCCAAACAGCTGCTCAGATCCTGGCTCTGCTGGGGCGGGAGTGTTTAAGAAGCCGAATTTGGGCAGCATTCGGAGTGAACACAGGGGATCTATTTATAGACAATAAAGCCAACAACTCCGTGTTCCCTTTCCCCTGATCCCCATAATCCCTCCCCGTGACACAGGCAGCATCTTCATTGCATCTACTAATGGGCTCGGTTCTCAGGCATGCATATTTCATCCCCATCCCCCTCCCGTGCAGAAAAAACATGGTCCTGGCAGCCAACCTTGTAAGCTGATCACCCAGAGCAGCCCTGAGGCTGCGGGCCGAAGGGTGAGATCCCAAAACACGCATCAGAAAAGCTACAGCAGCAGGGAATGCTGGGGGCCCAGCCAGAGCACCCACCAAATGGAACTCATGCTCAGCCTGCCCAGGGCATGTCAGGGAACCCCTGGCTCCTGGCACAATACTCACTCAGAGAGAAGCTACGTGGTGCTGCCAGCAGCACGAAGCCCAAGGGAACTGCAGCTCCTATTTAGCAGGGAACACGCTGGAGCTGGGCAAATATGGCAAAACAGTGTCCCACCAAGTCCGGCCTCATTTCCTAATGACTCCGCCCCAGGCACATTCCTGCCCCGCGAGGGAGCAAGTTTCACTGCACAGAAAGCAAATGTCAGAGTCTCCCCCACCGCTGTCCAGCCGCTCAGCCCAGCAGTGGCCCGAGGCAATACCATGTGACTTCTCAGACCATCCCAGTCCCAGCTGGGCAGCTCAGTGGGCATGCAGGGTGTTTGTAATCACCCCGTAGTGTAAAATGCTTTAGAAGATTTTTGTTGAGTAAATGTGAGGCAAGCTCGCTTGCCCAGTGAACCTGCCACCAGGAGAACAGATGATGTAAGTGTTCACAGAGAATTCAACCAGCGCCTGCCTTACCCTCACTGCACTGCTCTAAATCTCGGCGAGTGGCGATGGCCATTCAGGAGGCATCCAGCGCTTTCCTTCATTAAAATAAGTACCCTGCTCTCCTGGCCCGGCTCTGTTGCCCTGCCTGAGGCCAGCGTCCTGCACCGCTAATGTGTGTTCGATCCCCAGCGCAGTGACAGCAGAGTCTCTAGTCTCAGGATACGAAGAGCTCCAGGCTTTTCATAATCTTGGCAGGAAGCCAGGAGGTGTCTCAACAGAGGGGACAGAATTCAGTAAACACCCAAGGGACTATTGAGGCCCTAGGAGCTGCCCCTCGTGACAGCCACGGCTGCCGTGCCACCTGGGACGGGCAGCACAGGGTGGCACTGGAGAGAGGTAAATGCTCCCCAATTTGCTGCAGTGTAACGCCAGGGACTTCCATGGAGTCACAGCTGATTGATAGTGGCAGCGCAGAGAGCAGGAGGGGGCCTCTGACAAGGCCTTGTTAAGCTTGCAGAGCTAAGCACTGACATGTCAGAGGAATTTCCAACTCTCCCCACCCCCTTAATGCCCCTGGCTTTAGCCTGGCCTCCTGGAGTTCATTTCTTGCCCTCCCCCTCCCGCCCCTTACCCAGCCCTCCTGGCTCCAGCACCGTTCCCCACGCTGGTTTTGTGCATCTCTTGCTGCTTTTTGCAGCACTCAGCAACACCCAATCTTGTACTGAGATGAGGAAATAAGGGATTATTGGCAACCATACCGCCTCCTCGCCCTGCCCACCAGCCTTGACTCTGAGCCACAGCCTCAGTGGGGTGTAGGCAGGGACCACTTCCATGAGCCAATCATGCTTGGCTGCTCTGCTGAGCTGGCCAATAGGGGCCCAGAAAGGGCCAACGGGTTGGTGCTAGCGTCCACATGGGCATTCCTACTGCATCTGAGCACCTGACCATGGGCGCTGCACTGAGACCCTCCCACCCTTATCCAGCAAAGGCTAGAGATGAACCTAATGGTGGCCCAGGGCTTGTCCAGTCGCTGGGTCAAGGTTACAGCCTTGGCCCACAGCCCAAGTGCCAGACACCACCCCTAGCTGAAACCCTTACTCTCAGATGCTGAGCTAGCGCCACGCTGTACCCATGCTGCCCAGCATGGCAGGGAACAATGGGTTTGTGGCTAGCGTTCAAAGCTGCAGTGGTGAGTGCCACTCAGCTCTGGCAGACAGAAAGGGCCCAGCACCTGGCCCCAGCGCCCCTAACAAGCAATTGTTCCACTTCCCCAGGGGGGCTAGACAGCCTGAAACAACTCCGAGCCAACGCCTGAGGCCGTCGAGTGTGACCACCCAATGCTGCACTGCAAAGACAAGGAGCAGAGCGGCTCAGTGTCCCTTGTGCCTGCCCCAGCAGGACACGCTGGCTGTCCAGGGGCTCCAGCCACGTCCAGCAGCTGGGGTAGAAACACCTGACTGCTCCCAGCTCGGACGAAGGACCCACAGCTGCAGCCACAGCCAGCGCTGGGAACCCTGCTTTTTTACTGCTGGGAAGTGCAGCCTGCCTGGTACTGTGGGCCTAGGCTTAGAGCTGGCAGCCGCTGGGCTCTCAGGAAGCAGGGCCAGGCCAGAACAAGCTGCAAAATTTGGCCCTAGCGCTGGCATTCACCTGCAGGTCATCGGGGAAGCAGTTCACAGCTCTCCTAGCACTGGGCAGAGCAGACGGCCCCTGCTCCCACTGGGCTCAGGCAGAGAGTGCAGCGACACTCTCTTTCTCCCAGGGCCCGGGCCCGAGGAGCCGAGCAGGGAGCCTCAGAGCGCTCCCTGCACCCAGGCAGCAGCCACATGATCCACAGGGACCTGGGAGGAGTTCCCCAACACCCTACCCCGGAGAGGAGGCAGGGAGAGGCCTCAGTCCCATTTGCCAGAGATAAGCATCCACACCACAAAAATCACCCCAACTGGTGCCATCCAACCTCCTCACTGGCAGCCCCAGCAGAGGCCACAGCGACTAATGCTCCTCCCAGAACCGGTGGTGGCCCCACCCCAATGCCAGGCAGCCTGGAGGCAGGGAGCTGCCTGGCCCCAGCCCAGGCAGACCTTGATCTGGGTCAGACCAACACGGCTCACGGGTATGTGTTTTAGGAAAGAGCCAACCCAGGGGGTACAGAGGAGAGGAGCCACTCCAGCCTCGTCTCAGAGTTGAGTGCTGAGCTCTGACGCCTGCCAATTGATCCTCACAGCCTGTTGTCCAGTTCAGTCTGTCGTTCAGCCGCTGGCTTCCTGCTTCCCGGCCTGCAACCCCAGCACCCGGGAGCCTCGCTGCAGGCGGGATGGCGCTGTGCTATGGGGAAGCAGTGCTGGAGACTGGGTCCTCCTGACACAGAATCCTGGCGAGGGTGCTGACTGATCCCCCATTCCCCCGGCCCACTTCTCTGAGGGGGGTGGAAGCATTCGGGGCTGTAGCCCAGGGAAGCTGGGTTTGCTGGCTCACCTCCCAGCTGGGCCGGCACTGCAGGGTCAGGTAAATCCTGAGATGGGGCTTGCACACAGCCCTCTCTGCCCCAGTGCTGAGGGTATCACCCCAGACTTCAACCCTGGGCTCCATTTCCCTCAAATATCCTCCTTCGGAACGGGCTACTTGCTCCGTGCCAACCTCCCTGCAAGTTCCAGGCCCAAGGGGGAGCGTGGGAACCAGCAGCAGGGGACGGCAGGATGCGGACGGAGCACAGGCCAGAGGAGCCCTTCCTGGCAGCGAAGACTCTCAGTGGCCACCTCGTAACCCTGGCAGCTGCTCCAGGCCCTGGGGAGAGTCAGTTGCTGGCATGGGACGCAGTGAGTGGATCGTTATTTATTACTGAGCTGGCAGAGGCTCTGCCACGTACTGCCCCAGCGGGAGCAGCTATTGCTGAGCACAGCAGGCAACCCAGGCTGGAGTTTCAAGAGTGGCAGGTGGCTTTGGATGCCCAGTTTGAGACCCAGTGCTGAGCACCAACAACTGCTGTTGGAGACAATGGGAGCAGCAGGTGCCCTGCACAAAGCCTCTAGCCCTGGAGCTAAGGCTCAGCTAGCCAGCAATGGGGTGTGTCAGGGCTCCACACCAGCAGGTGTGCCAGGGTCCAGCAGAGGGCAGCGCTACACACACTAAGCCTGGCAAGCTCTCTGAACAACAGAGCTCGTTCATTTCAGCCCTTTCCTGCTTATTCACATGTCTGCAGAAGTAACTGAACGGCAAACCGATCAGTCACCCAGAACATGGGCTAGAATTTTTGGCGTAACTGTCAAACCCCCCATGCCACCCCCAAGACACAGGGCCTGGCTTTGGGCTGTGGCTTAGTCCCTCAGAGATGGGGTTTATCACATGAAGGAAACTCCCTGTATGTCACTAGCTACTGGTGCTGAGAAGTCCCCACTCCACCTCTCTTTGGCCAGCAATGCAGTGCGGAAGGTTTTACCTGGCTCCCCTCGCTGTACTACCCAAGCACCTCGCAATCGGTAAGGTATTTATCCTCACAGCGCCAGGGAGATGGGGCAGGGCTGGCACACAAGACACTACCAGACTAAGTACCCCAAGGGGTAACAGTGAGTCTAGGAGAGCAGGGGATTGAACCCTTCTCTCACAAGTGTCAGGCTAGTGCCCTACCCACTGGGCCATCTGCCCCTGCCGGTTCCAAGAGAACCCTTTTTGGAGGGTTGGCACAAAGTGATTGACAGCCCTGGGTAACAAAAGCCTCCTGATCCTCCAAACTGGTAAAGGTTTGGCAGCAGCAATGCCAGCTTCTGCCACACACACGCGTGCGAGCCTCCCTCTGGTTCTCAAGTGACCAACCATCCCTAGGCACCTGCAGTTCAGTCTCCTTAGCGCTTCTGCCCCGAAGATGTCAGATACTGCCAGCCGTGATGGTGGATCTAACGGTGCTCACTGGGCATTGAACTAACTTCATTTCCCTGCCATTACAGGGCCTCGGGCCCTTGTGTGCCTTGGTCCCTCCTATTCTCTGCCTGTGGCACGTAATAGCTAGTTTCCTAGGTGCTGTGATACTTTGGACTCATTGCAGTAGCTGGGTTGAGTGTGCGGGTGCTGGGGGTGGCCTGGGGTGCACAGGGGGTCAGATGAGCCGGCGCAAAATATCGGGACAAAAAATTGCATCCTGACCAGAGATCGGTCGGACGCGGGACAACAGCTCAAAATCGGGACAGTCCCAATTTTATCGGGACATCTGGTCACCCTACTGGGGCCACCGTGCTGGACAGGGGGTGATGCTGCTGGAGAGCAACAGGGGAGCACTCACAGGACGGCATCCTTGTGTCTCTTCAGTTTGCCTCTCCCACTAGATGAGTGTCACAGGGCTGCTACGATCCAGGCCTTCAGAACATAAATTAACCCTTTGTTGTGGTTCTCCACAAAGAGCTACTAGAGGGGATATCATCACACAGGCCATTCATGGAAGGATGGCACCAGCATGTTTAGCGAATTAACCCTCTCCGCGCACCTGGGATGTAGGCCTTAGCCTCACATTAGTGAGGGGAAAGCTGAGACACTGACAGCTCAGGTGTCTTGTCTAAGGCTACCCAGGAGTCAGTAACAGAGCAGTGGTATTTAACGTACTGGGGCTCTAAAGACATGGAAATATTGCCCTGGAATAAATTAGTGTCAATAACAAACCTGTACCTTGTATTTTGTTTTTTGCAGAATGGGGAGCATTCATTACACACATTATCCACAAGGGGGCACCAGCACAACACCGTAACTCTTAGTGGCTATGAGAACTCAAGAGAGCTCAGTTGTTTCAGAACAGTAGCTAACCAGGTGCTTTCTAGTGGTAAAGTTTAGTCTTGCAGGTGAATACTGGCCCATTGGCAATGTCCCGCCCTGGCATGCCTTGTTGTGCCAGCTGCCACAGCCCTGGCATCTAGATTTGTTTGTAAGCTCTTTGGGGAGAGGACCATCTTTTACTCCATTGATAAAGCGAAATGGGGCCCTGATTGGGGCTCTTAGACACGACTGGAATCCAAACACACACCCCAGCAAAGATTCTTACTGACATCCCAGGCAGTGACCATTTTCCTAACAGCTACAAACACAATAAAAATGGGCAAGTGACTTTACAAGCAGTGAGGTTTAGAGATAGATTAAAGTTCAATCCATGCTCCCAACTCCTTTCCCGCTCCTTCAGTTTAGGAACGGAAAAGCCACGCAGCATGTGTCTATGTATTTTTCTGCACATACTCTTCCCTCGAGCCAGCCACTTTTTTGCTGCCATTTGCTTCTGCTTTAGTCTTGCCAAAGGAAACTCCAAGAGCTCTTTCAAAGCAGCATTAAAAAGAAAAACAGAAAGTCCTTTGTTGCCCTGCTGCTCCTTAGGAGACAGTGTGATGCTTTTACCACAGCAACCAGCAACCCACCAGCTTTCGACATAAGACATGCCTTCCCCTTGAGCACTCTGACTGCGTGCCATGTCCTTCTGATGGCAGTCCCCTATTCATGGGAGTAAGCAGTAGGCTTGGGAGTAACCATTTGCTACACTGGGCCTTAAATCAGGTCAATGGGCCAGATTTTCCAGTGAGCTCAGCAGGCTGGGTGCACACTGGGTAGTGCTGAACTCGCGAACATCCAGCCCGAAGTATCATAACAGGAACTGCAGGGTGCTGAGTGCTTTGGGAAATCTGGGCCTGATAGGGTTCTGGACTATTAAAATCTGGCCCACTCTGAGCAAAAAGTACGATACCCGAAGCAGCATAGGTTTCCTCCACTGAAAAGCCAACAGTATGAATGCAACTGGTATAAAATCCAAGCTAGTCTGCTAGACACAGGAGCTGGTTAACACAGCAGTCTTTTCAAGAACAGTTTATTACAACATCCAAATACAGAAAGGGTGAGACACAACATCCAACACATTCAAACACAAACTCCTCCCACCAGCAGGCGGCAGCAAACAGAGCGGAAGGTCATCATCTCTAGAAAACATCCCGGTTCTAGCTAATCAGTGTGGGCACCAGTGAAATGGACCGACTCGGCTGAGGCATGTGGGAGCCACGCTCCTACTGTGCTCTTCGGGCCATCAACATTTCTCGGATGTTATCTTCAGCGTCCTTTACACTCCGCTCCAGGTACGACTTCCTCTGCTGCAAGGTACAAAACCAGAACAGACTCAACAGCCATATCACCCCCACCCGATGCTCTGTTTCAGAGCAGTAGCTGAATCTGTGCTTTCCTATGATAAGTTATAGTGCTAGGAGTGAACCCTACAGAATGGAATCAACATTCATATCACCATAGACAATGCATGGTGGGGTGGGGGTGGGGAGTCATTTGGGCTCCATGCAAATCACGAGTGATTTTTAGTGAATAAAAGGTCCCAGCATATACTGGTTCATACACTGGGGCTGTTGAGGGTTATTTTTGAATAGTTTTAATCTTTATTAGATATATTTTTGGCACTGTCATATTTACATGGAAAACGTGTATTTCATTCCTTTACAGACATGATAGTCACAATTGTCATTACATCAGTAACAAAGCATTGAGAAGAGATTGACATGCTAACTGCAATAAAGTTAAACAGATACATAAACTTAACATCCTGAGCATGAAACAAAGGAAAATAACAAGGAAAAGAAAAAGTACCTCTGTATTTATGTATTCACATCTAAAGAATCAACTGACAAAAACCCACAAGGCCCATAAAATAACCTATTCACACTCAGGTAATACTGGAACATCTATAAAATCCTCTTCTGGCCCAGTCAAGTTTTCACAAATTGGATCACCTTTTATCCCCTTTCTTTGAGATGCGTGTTCTAAAACTCCCTAGCAATCAGAAAAGAGACTTTTTAAAAAAATCATCCTGAATTAGGCTAAACTTGGCAGGGAAATGGACAGAAACTGTATCCCAGAAATAGGAATTCAGCCAGTAGCATTTTTTCCTACTCGTCTGGGTAACCCTAGAGGACTGGAGTCACTTCTTCTGACTATTCTCTCTGAGTTTCCAACCAGCAGACACCATTGGCACATCTCCAGCGGACTCCAGAGCCACAGAAAGCATTCTTGTTGGAGTGGACCAAGATCTAAGTATTAGAGGCAGAACTCTAGATCCAAATTCTCTTCAGGGAGGCTCCCAAGGACCTTGACTTCCAGAGGAATGAACCATGATCTCTGAGGACACTGGTCAGGAATGTAACACTTTGGTAATTGTAAATTCTGTTTTAAAACCCAACAGTGACAGGCGTCAATAGCTGTCTTGGTCTCCGTTCAGAGCTGCCTCCCATGCTCTACCCATTCAGAATTAGGGGTCCACCTAGGTGACAGGCAAAAAAAATGGCCTGTGAGCACCTTCAGTTCACTATATTGGCTCCGAAACAGATTGTAAGCTCTGCAGGGCAGAGGCTGCACCTACCTTTGTGTCTATACAGAACCTAGCACACCAGGGCCCTGATCCTGATTACGGCCTCTCAGGACTACATTAAGAACATCTATATTGCAGGGGCAGCCCATGGACAGAGCTGACTGATAAGCCAGAGACGACTCCATAATGGCCTGGGGAGCTCCAATTCTAGTCAGTTTCCAAGGAAGACCTCAATACCAGCACTTCCATGCTGTATGCATTTGCATTTATTATTACATGTAAATTCTAACAGCCTGGGCCTCACCTCAGAAGTCTTTACTCAGGCAAGGAGCCCGATGAGGCCACCTGAGTAAGGGCTTGCAGAGTCAGCTCCACTAAATGCAAGTTAGGGGCCCAATTCTGCAAGATGCCAAACCCCACTGCAGTCAATGGGAGCTGGAGCTCAGCACCTCATAGAATCAAGCCACAGGGACAACCCACAGCGTTGCAAAGTTTGGAGCTCCCGGCTAAAAGGAAAAAAAAAATCCCACTAAGCAGCAGGTCAATGGAGTGTAGCTACCTACACTGCAATGTAAACCTGTGCTTGAGCTGGAGCTCAAGCCTAGCCCCCCTTGCATCTACACTGCAACTGCGCTACCTCAGGGTTCCAGGGCTCTGCAGGGCTGGAGAGTCTGAGCTCAAGTTGGGTCCAAGCCTTTGCTGAGAAGTCAAGCAGGACAGCGTCTAAGGGTACGTCTTCACTACCCGCCGTATCGGCGGGTAGCAATCGATTTATCCGGGATCGATATATCGCATCTCGTTAAGACGCGATATATCGATCCCCGAACATGCTCACCGTCGACTCAAGAACTCCACCAGAGCGAGCGGCGATAGCGCAGTCGACGGGGGAGCCGTGTGGACCCCAGGTAATTCGATCCAAGATACTTCGACTTCAGCTACGCTATTCACGTAGCTGAAGTTGCGTATCTTGGATCGATCCCCCCCCCAGTGTAGACCAGCCCTAAGGTCCTAATAGTCAGCCAATAGTATCCCACAGTTCCATGAGACAACTTCCTCAGTCCTCTCTAGCCCATCAATCTGAAATCCACTCTATTGAAAATGAAAACCACCCCCCTATTGCAAACAGCAGCAGCTCATGTCAGTATTAACCCATTCTCTTCTGATCACCAATCTGCAAGCACGCTATCAGAGAGCCTCCTGGGTTTGCTATGGAAAGCAAACCGATCAAACCTTTTGCAAAGTGAGCTGCTTCCTGGTAACATGCAGGCAGGCAGTAAAGTTATCCCACAGTGCACCGCAGTCCGGGGGGTGGGGCGGGGGCGGGGGGGGGGGGGGGGGGGCGGCGCCACTAGGGACTCTGGGATAAGGTTATTCTGACACGGCTCTGCACAGCGTAGTGTGGACACCAGAGCCATAGGTTCAAGCACAGATTAGAAAAAAGTCTTAACACAGGGTTAAAATACAATATAGGAGACTCAAGTCCAGGGTTCCCTAACACAGGTCAGCTGACTCAAGTCCCACTCACCCTGGGCTTACACTGCAATGGAGACATACCCTAAGTGCTTTCTGGAACAGGTTTAGAGGTGAACTCCCCCCAAAGGAAACACAGAGGGCTCACACACACACAGGCTGGGACAAGCCGACAAAAGGCAGGAAATTCCAGGTTAAAGCTCCAGACCAGACAGTCTCCTGTCAGGCTTTGCTAAGACACGGCGGGACTGGGAGCTCTAATGCAGCAGGAAAAGTCATTAGAATGTGGTACTGTGATAGAATCCTGCCAACATCACCTTGTGTCTGCACTCTTCCAGCCAGATTCCATCCAAGGCATGTTCGACTGAAAAGCCTACCACTAACTACAGCTGGAGTTTTGGTTTAATTAAACCGTTTAGTACAATTACAAGTCTGCAAACTACTCAGGACAGTTAGCAGTAGTCAGACAATCTGGATGGAGAACAAGTGCCCGGTCCTCTCTCCCAAGTCAATCCCAGCAATGACATCAGGAGTGTCTGGCTTTCCCTCTGCCCACTGCAGCAGCTTTTCAGTTTAATGAGGGAACCCAATAAATAGCTATACTAATACTTTACACTTGTGTAGCACTGAAGTCTGTAGAGCACAGCACGCCGTTCTCACAACGCTTCGAGGTATTTGTATGAATGTGGAAACTGAAGCGGAAGGGTTATGTGATCAGCCCATGGTCACGGAAGCAGTGTGTGTCAGAGCTGTGATTAGAACTCTGGCATCTCCTGTAGTCATGCTGCCAAACAAAGGTGGATGTGGCTGGCTTTAACTCTAACACTATCCACCCCTAGGAAGTTACTTGCTAATCAAATGTTTTGTTAGCTGGTAGCTTATGAAATCCCCGACTGTTTGTCCTCAAGGCAAATTTCGTATGACAAAATTTCGTTTTAAAAACCTGCCCTCAACAGATGCAAAGCGAGGAAACAGAGGGGTTGTATCATTTCTACTGCTGTCATGAAAGAACTGATTTAATTACAATGACACAACTGATAGTTACCACCATCAGTCTGTCTTTATACACTCAATGGGATTCCAAACTTCCATTGGAAGGAAACCTAGCTAAAAAACCTTTAGGCCTTGCTTCCGATGAGTAAAAGTACTAGGCACACTAATCCTGCCTGACACATCACTGAAGCATTCATACTCTGGGTGTTGATGGTAAGACACGTTTCTTCAAATAATCCTCTACACTCCCCACTCAGGGCCTCTTCTCCACTGGCAGAGTGTGGTCTCCTGCTGGTGTATGGCAGAGCACTGGAGGTGGAGCTGAATGCCAAAGAGCCACCCCTTGCTCAGATCAGATCAGATCAACTCTAAGGTCCTGGGAGCTCAGATTCAGGCAAGAGCTGCTGGGGGGGTTGAACGCCCTTTAGCTGTGTTCCCACCCCATTAGGATCCAGTCTCACAGCTTAGAGGGTCTGCCACCCGTCCCTACTCAGTCCCAAAGTGCCTTGGTTTCTCCCCAACACAAGGATGTCCTAGCACAGGTCAGTCCTCTGCACGAGGTCTGTGCTCTCACAGAGAGGGCGACACTGGGCACCCAATGGGCTCCAAGAAGCCTTCAAGTTGGCAATGCCAGCAATGGAGCAGCAGAGGCAACCTAGGACTCAGCAAAGGAGGATCCAGGCCAGGTGAAGGCCTCTGCTGCAGGTAAAGGGAGAGGGAGAAGGCTGGGGAAAAGAGGGAGCCAAATATGTCCTGACATGGCTGACATGGCCACATTTGATTGGACCTAGTTGGTAGCAATAAGTGAATCATTAACTGTTAGTATTATCAGAAACTCTACTGACCTCTTGCGACAACACACCCATTATTATTACGTGCTCCCCAGTGGTCCAGTCATATTTCATTTGCATGCTGATGAGCTTTTCATTGCCCTTGTTAACTGAACACCAACTGATCTTTCTGTAGGATGTACCAGAATGTGGTTGCAAGGTTTTAAAATTCATAGTCCGGTTCTTCACTTGAGTTTCCTGCTATCTGCTGCCACCAGTTAAAGTGATACATTACATTTGTAAATGTTTTTCTTCGCTGCTCTTTAAAAGGCAAGTACAGTTAACGAAAACCTCTAATACAGAGAACAGGAGTACTTGTGGCACCTTAGAGACTAACAAATTTATCTGAGCATAAGCTTTCGTGGGCTATGCTCAAATAAATTTGTTAGTCTCTAAGGTGCCACAAGTACTTCTGTTCTTTTTGCGGATACAGACTAACACGGCTGCTACTCTGAAACCTCTAATATAGAGAGAGTTACAGCTGTATTCCACCCCACGTGCACAAACACATATGTGGAAGTCAGTCAATTTATGCATTTGTATTCATAAGAAAATCAGACAGACACTTTGCCAAAGTCTCCTCCCCAACTGAGCATTTACTTTAGTTTCAGTGTTTTTAACCTCAACACACCTCCCTGGCCCCAATCCTGGAACTGACAGCTCGCTGGCGCACCGGCATGCTCACGCGAAGCCTCACTGACTTCAGAGCAATCTGGGGAAGCACAGCAGGGCACTTATGTGAAAACAATTGCAGGACGAGGGCCTACACTTGGTAATCAAGTTCTCAGTACTGGAAATACAGCTGCTGTGTTCTACCTCAGAGATGGCTGCACAACATGGCTCAGTAATATTACCTAGCAGAGCAACAAATGGAAAATACTCTATCAAATTGAAACTGCCAGGGGCTTTAGCGTCCGCAGAATAGAATTTCCCAAACTGGAAGGACAGTAACAGTGTCCCTTTTCTAAAGAGCCAAGAGGTCATGGGCTGGGATTCTCATAGAAGGCTGAGGGGGGTAGAGCCCCATTCCTGCTGAATTTCCACGGCCTAACTCCCTTAGACCCTTTTGAAAATCCCAACCCTGATTAGCACAACTGATCAAGGCCTCAGTTTTACACCGCATGCAGAAGACAATGCATTACCAGCACCAGTGACATCAGAATGCAGGTACAAACAGTTATGGGCATGTCTACACTACAGGCACTACAGTGGCACAGTTGCAGCTATGCCACCGTAGCACCATAGCGTAGATGCTTCCTACATCAATGGAAGGGTTTTTTCCATCCATCCACCTCCCCGACCAGCAGTAGCTAGGTCAACAGTAGAATTATCTTGCGTACGTAGCTGCCTCTATACTGGGGGCGAGTTAGGCTTTACTAGGTTGATGATCTAAATGTTAAGTGTAGACCAGGGCTTAGTTGCTGCTGTGGCAAGCAGGAGGGGGGAGAATAAGGGATTAAGTACCATGAAAAGGTTGGGTTGCCAGCTGATGTCTATGTCTGTAACAGAGGGATGGTCCCTTTCGGAAAGGCTCTCCCCTGCCCCAGTCAGTGAGTGCAAATGACTCCTCATTTAGTGTACTATGTATAGATTGATCAGTCGGGACTCTGCTGCCAACATAGATCTTTGTAGTTTTACTGAAGCTTATTCAGCGCAGGCTACTGCAGGTAGTTTCTTAACTGCTCACTGCCAAACTGCAGCACTCAGCAATACCAGTAAATAAGCTTAAATCGTTTGTCACGTAAGTGAATCATCCAGCACTCAAAATTACCAGGGATTCCAGTGCATCTGTTACCAGCGCTTACTGGGCTGAGTTTGCAAGGAAATGGGTTTCAGAAATGAGTTTTTATGGCACTGATATTTACAGGACTTCCAAATACGGAGGAGTGACCTGATGTTACACTCCTCCGGCATGTGGTATAGTCTGTTAATTATTGTCCAGCTGAGGAGCCGGATGGGATTTCACTAGGGTTCTGTCGAGTAGAACTGGCACCTCCCACGTGATCAGAGATGCAGCCAAAAATAGTACCGGCAGTTTACGCATCCTTGTCATACAGAGAGTTCACATTAACTTCTCTGGCATCAAGATCTGGCTTCCCTTCTAAAGTAGACAGACCACAAACTGAATTCACATTGGACACTGAGCAGTCATCAGATGATAAAAGCCACAATTTACCTAGGCCACATTTAAACCAGTGATTTAGTGGAAGAAAAGGAATTAGTCTTCCTCCATGCCTTTCCCTGATAGGAGGGTGTAACAGACCTTAGCTTCAGTTATTGGGAACATGAACTTGACTCTTCCTCCTTGTTTTGAGGTTATGCAAGTCAGGCTGTGTCCCACGAACGCTAACTCTCTCCTGGTACTTACTATTACAGTTCATTTAAGAGGCTGCTTTGGTGCTCTGGTTTGTGTCTTGTCAACAGTACAATAAGAAGGATGTTTTAAATACCTAACATCACACCCTAACCTCATGTGTCTACTCCTAAGAGGTGACCTTGTGTTTCAAACCCCTATTCAGGTAGCATGCTGCCACCTTGTTTTCTGATCTAAGCAATCCTATTTGGTTTCATCAGCAGCTGTGGAACTGTATTCTATTTAATGCAGAAGTTGCTACAGCTGATACTCCCTCAAGAGGGCAAGAGCTGTGATTAGCATAGACTCTCTCTTTGGCAATCCAGGAACAAGTTTCCTGCGTGGTTCAGGTAAATTGGAGTTCAGTGCAGTGCAGTGGATATTCCTACCTTAAGTTTTTATGATACCATCTCCTAATAAGAATCATTGAATTGGTGCCATTCCGAAACAGATATGCAGCATGACACATCAAAGCCATACATTCTTAATAGGTTAAAGAGGTAGCATGCAAGCATTCCACAGAGGGAAAAAAAACTATGACTCAGACCCCTCACTGACTAGTTTTAGAAGACTAAAGCAATATATTTCCTACAGCCTTGTGGCTTAGATACTGGCCCTACATTGAGATGGTTTTTGGTTGGATTTTGCATAACTATGGAGAATCCCAAATTCTGTTCTCAGGAGAGGATGTGCTACTGACGTGTCCGCTGGGCACCAAACTATTGTGGCACATCTTCTTCCATTAAAAAGCCAGTATTTCATCATGGAGAGCAGAGTGTATCAGGCTATGAAAGGCAGAACTCTAGATTATGCATAGGATTTAAAGACAGTCTTTTATCAAATAATTGTTTATAATTTATTTTCACCATTTTTGATGTTTGCATTGCGCTTCTCTCTCTGTTTGGACAATGAAAACCCAGAGTAGCCAGTTTCGACCTCTGGTTCTCATGCCTTAGCACAATATTTCAATCTGTGGGCCGCAAATACTGAAAGGGAATGTTTAAATCCAAACAAAAAGCTCTTCATGGAAATTTAAGTCAGTCATGGAAACTTTCTGCCTAATGTTAGGCTTTGTAAACCCTTGTTCATACAAACCCTAAATGACGGGTCTGAAGCAAGCTGGCAGCTTCCTTTCCTGAGGATGCTCTTCCCCCAATGCCTTTTCCCAAGCACTATATCACATTCTGGAGAGTCAGCCTGCCGGTTGCCAGTATTTTATTCTCACAATCAGAAGCCTTTCCTTGAGGAAGTCTCTGAAGTCTTTGGACATGACACAATGCCTCAAATAGCACCCCTGATGTAACTCATCTTGTGACATGGTCTCTATAAACTTTTTGGCCAAGAGTTTCTGTATCTCTAAAGTTAACGTGTCATTTTTTACATTCCTCAGGGTCTGTGTGGGAACACTCTTTGGGAAAGTGATCAGATCCCGAGATATAGTTGGGTATACACACTCATCTGGAGAAACATTTTCCCCAACCCTACAGGGCTTCGGCCAACATCAGGATGGTTGAAATTGTCCATAAAGCGCAGGCTGGAGGGAAGGAGATTTTGCTGTCTTCAAAAAGATTGGTAACAAAGTCTAAAATTTGTGTCTACCATGGTCTTTGAAAAGGACATAAGAATGGCCCTACTGGGTCAGACCAAAGGTCCATCTAGCCCAGTATCCTATCTTCTGACAGTGGCCAGTGCCAGGTGTCCCAGAGGGAATGAACAGAACAGGTAATCATCAAGTGATCCATCCCATCGCCCATTCCTAGCTTCTGGCAAACGGAGGCTAGGGACACCATTCCTGCCCATCCTGGCTAATAGCCATTGATGGACCTATCCTCCATGAATTTATCTAGTTCTTTTTTTAACCCTGTTATGGTCTTGGCCTTCACAACACTCTCTGGCAAGGAGTTCCACAGGTTGACTGTGCGTTGTGTGAAGAAATACTTCCTTTTATTTGTTTATTTGTTTTAAACCTGCTGCCTATTAATTTTATTTGGTGACCCCTAGTTCTTGTGTTATGAGAAGTAGTAAACAACACTTCCTTATCTATTTTCTCTACACCAGTCATGATTTTATAGACCTCAATCATATCTCCCCTTAGCCATTTCTTTTCCAGGTCTGAAGTGCTCTTCATTTTGTCACTTACTTGGCCAGGGTGAAATCTAATTAGCCAAACAGATTAGCCCATCTAAATGCTAGACTTGGCATTTGCTGCTACAGGTATGTCTTGGTGAAATTCAGAACATAGCAATTAGTGGGCTCTTTTCTGAGCAGCTGTATGGGCATACACCAGTTTAATGAGCCCTGGGCCATCTCATGTTGACTAGAACCCCAGGGATACTCTAAGATTTATACCTTACTGCAACTGATGAACAGTCTGACTTGTTCGCAATGAGTCTTCGCAAGCAGGAGATTAATTTCATGAAATTCCACTAGAGTCTGCTCAAGGCAGAACAGCAGTCAGAGGAGAATCCAACTGGATTTGCCCACTTTGCAGGAAAGTATCAGACACCATCCATGGTTAGACAGTGGCAACACACAATACCAGTACCATAAGAGGAATTATTGTGAAACATAAATCATGCCTGTCGATAGGCACTGCCCCTATTTTTGGAAACCTATTGCACACAACTATCATTTCATCTGAACTACAAAATTTAATTAGAGGTGTTTGAGGGTGTAAATGAAGCGTTCCTCAACTGTATGACAACTATTCCACAGAACTTCTGCACCACAACCTGACATGAATTACAACCTGAGAAAACTGGCCTGTGCAGTGTCAATGTGTTGCTGCAGAAATGTACTCCCTCTGGACTCAGCAGATCGATTACTGGTTAAACTAAACCTCTTGGCAAAACTCAATCTTTAGGCTGGGATTTTCAAAAGCCCTCAACATTGACGTAGATCTGCTCCTGTTAACTACTGAGCAGAGAGTTAGGCCAAATGCTGAGTGCTTCTGAAAATCCCACCTTGTCATCTGAATTTTTGCTTGAATATTTTCTATGCAAAAGTCCTTTACAAAACAGAGTCCTGAAAAATGTAGGAAGTTCCTCAGTTCCACACTTTGGATCCTAATATATTATTACTGCTAAAGCCAGTAATGCAATCAGAACACTTCCTGTCAGAATGACCTTTTTAGAGAGAAAAGTTTTTTTGCAAAGATTTGTATTGTACTTTTCCTGCTTTTCAGCTCTGCCCTCACATTCAGTGTCAAATAAAACCTTTTTTTAATAATTATTTTCCAAGATTTCAAAGCCCAAATGTTTTTAAAAAAATCAGAGGCCAATAAGAAATATCCATTCTTCCTAACTCAGACCCTGCTGAACTTCTGTTTGCCTTACAGATATATAAAGAGAAGTGGCCAGACATTCACACTGTTCCTTAGGGTTGATCTACCATAAAAAGTTTGGCATAACTACGTCTCTCAGGGGTGTGACAAATCCATACCACCGAAAGATGTAGCTATGCTGACCTAACCCCTGGTACAGACTGTGGTAGGTCGATGGCCAGACTTCTTCCACTTAGGCCTGGTCTACACTAACCCCCCCACTTCGGACTAAGGTACGCAAATTCAGCTACGTTAATAACGTAGCTGAATTCGAAGTACCTTAGTCCGAAGTTACCGCGGTCCAGACGCGGCAGGAAGGCTCCCCCGTCGATGCTGCGTACTCCGCTCGCCGAGCTGGAGTACCAGCGTCGACGGCGAGCACTTCCGGGATCGATCCGGGCCACTTCCGGGATCGATCCGGGATCGATTTATCGCGTCTTAACCAGACGCGATAAATCGAACTCAGAACATCGATTGCTTACATCCGGACCCGGATGTAAGTGTAGACGTACCCTTAGTTACCACCTCTTGGGGAAGTGGATTAACTACAGTGACACGAGAACCCTTCCTCTCACTGCAGTGAGTGTCTACAGTGAAGCACTACAGCAGCACTACTGTAGCATTTTAAGTGTAGACTAACAATTAATTTATAACTTCAGGCATAGTAAAGAGTGAGAGAGGGAAGGCATGTGCCAAGAGGCAGTTATGGCAACACCCTCGAATTCCTGAAAACTGAGGTGTGGTTTAACAATGCTGACTCAAAGCTTGATCAGTTCTGGGCACAGGTAAGGCTTCTAGGCAATATAAACAATTATTTCCTGTTCCCACCTGGGGCGTGGGTGGTGGGGGAGGAAACAGATTAGCCCCGCAATAAACTGCATAGAGTAAGGGGCAATGAGGAGTGGCTGGATGGGCCACAGTGACTAAGAGGTGAGTGCAGAGATATTAGTCCCATGAGTAAGGATTACCTATGTGAGTAATGCTATGCCAGGAAGAGCCCTGAGGAAGTTCTGGCCATTGCATTGGATAGCGTTTCACTATAAATTCCAAGCTCTCCTTTTAATGTGTTAACACTCTGTTTCCAAATTACAAGAATGATTTTGTAACTTACCAATGTTGTGTAAAAGACATTTTCAATTTATTCATAAAAACAGGTCCAGTCCTATCAGAGGAAATGGTAGTTGCTCCTCAGGTACTACCATTTCCTCTAAGGAGATCCTGTGAAGCTAAAAATCATATTTAAAAAAAGTGACCAACATTTTCAAACCTGGGTACCTAAAGTTAGGCTCCTAACTCCATACACAGATATCTAATTAGAAGCAGACTTTTTTGTTTCTAGACTATTTCACATTCTAGTTCTCCTTCACTAGAACTGAAGGTGCAGAGGTAGGTGATTGTTTTTAAAAGCTTTTTCCGTTGGAATTTTTAAAGAAGGATAGAAACATTTCAATTATAAAGTATATTTTTCACAAAAATCTAAATTCTGGGACAAATTTGACCAGAGACCATCCCTTCAATAAACTATCAGAATATTTTTAAATTAATTTATCAACACCGATGTCAATCATTTTCCTAGTTTCAAATCTACTACATGTTTATACACCTAAAAAAATAACGACAGGAAAAACATCAAAGGTCCTAAAGACAAAACACAACAGTGAAAATACGAAACGGGGTGGAATTTCAAACTTCTGACTGCATGAAACTTTAGCCCCTGCTGGCCAACCTACATGTTTATTTTGTACCATTTACAGCTCAACTGAAGGCTGGTTGAGTAATGTGATAATAATCAAGTAGCTATCTGCACAACTTGCAGGCCTTACAAAAATCACTATTGTGAAGGTTTATTCCAAATTAAAGGCCTAACCCTGCAAAGACATACACACAAGTAATTGTATACATATTGGTTGTCCCACTGAATTCACAATGGCCAAAAACATTTTAAATGTATAAAATAGCTGAAATTTTAAGTCTAGATCTCACGACCTCCCAGGGCTAAGCCAGTGCCGGATCCTATTAGAAAGCTGGAAATCTCCTCTTTTAAATGATCTAATTCTCCTTTTTCTATCCCTGTTAGGTTTAAGGTCTAATACCTTGCAGCCTGTTACTTGCATACCACTTACTATAAGCCATACTTTGATGGCAATTTTAAAAGCCCAGACACACTTTTCACCTGTGATCTGTGTTACAGGCCAGAAGTGATCTAATGCATCAACCCCATCACAGCAGGGTATAGAAACTGACCTCCTGGCTGCATCATAATTACTATAGAGCAGCTGATTCCCTTTCAATTGCAAGGCTGTGATGATACAATAAGACTGCTCATCATTACATGGATCACAGGTAAAGCCACCTCTACCTCACTTGTTGTGCTCCTGCTGTTACCTGGACAGAGTCAAAAACTGGAGTACATACACAGTAAAGAAATTAGTGCAGTATTAACTTCGTCCCGTCTCTCACAGCACTAATTGACATTAATCCAAATTTGTAAAGCAGCAACCAAATGACAGAAATGCTCTGTAAAAACAATGTTTTTGTTCTTTGATCATTCTAGTTTCAGGGTATTCCATATCTTCCAGCTGGCTACAAAAAGGTTTTTTTAAGCCAAAAAAGCAGCCAGGGGCAGCAGGTGTGGGGTTGTTGTGGCTGTGGTTTTTTGTTGTGCTTGGAGGTTTTTTTGGAGATGCTCCGAGTATTTTTCATTTTTAAATGGAAGACTAGAATGTGGATGCCCTCTCCCCACTTTAAAGATCCTGATCTATGTGCTAAAATAAACTTCAGCTACTTTCTTCCTGAAAACCAGCAACTATATACAGGGTAGATTCACGCCAGCAGCTCTCCCTACATGTCCAATGGGCTGCCCTTCCATAGGAGATCCTGCAGCAGTGGAGGCTTAGCAGGTGGCACCAGGGAGTAGTGGGTGAACAGCTGCAGTTTGTTACCACTGGGGAAAAGCTTCTTTATATAACTGCACCCATCCCCAAAGGAAGCAGAGAAATGAGAGAACAGGTTGTGGGGCTTTCACTCCCCATATGCATAGAACTGCATAGTAGGGCTGTCGATTAATCGCAGTTAACTCATGCGATTAACTCAAAAAAATTAATTGCGATTAATCGCACTGTTAAACAATAGAATGAATACCAATTGAAATTTATTAAATATTTTGGATTTTTTCTACATTTTCAAATATATTGATTTCAATTACAACACAGAATAAAGTGTACAGTGCTCCCTTATTATTTTTATTACAAATATTTGCATTGTAAAAATGATAAAAAAATAGTATTTTTCAATTCCTCATACAAGTACTGTAGTGCAATCTCTATCCTGAAAGTGCAACTTACAAATGCAGTTTTTTTTGTTATGTAAACTACACTCAAAAACATAGAATCATAGACTATCAGGGTTGGAAGGGACCTCAGGAGGTCATCTAGTCCAACCCCCTGTTCAAAGCAGGACCAATTCCCAACTAAATCATCCCAGCCAGGGCTTTGTCAAGCCTGACCTTAAAAACCTCTAAGGAAAGAGATTCCACCACCTCCCTAGATAACCCATTCCAGTGCTTCACCCTCCTAGTGAAAAAGTTTTTCCTAATAGCCAACCTAAACCTCCCCCACTGCAACTTGAAACCATTACTCCTTGTTCTGTCATCTGCTATCACTGAGAACAGTCTAGATCCATCCTCTTTGGAACCCCCTTTCAGGTAGTTGAAAACAGCTATCAAATCCCCCCTCATTCTTCTCTTCTGTAGACTAAACAATCCCAGTTCCTTCAGCCTCTCCTCATAAGTCCTGTGTTCCAGCCCCCTAATCATTTTTGTTGCCCTCCGCTGGACTCTTTCCAATTTTTCCACATCCTTCTTGTAGCGTGGGGCCCAAAACTGGGCACAGTACTCCAGATGAGGCCTCACCAATGTCGAATAGAGGGGAATGATCACGTCCCTCGATCTGCTGGCAATGCCCCTACTTATACAGCCCAAAATGCTGTTAGACTTCTTGGCAACAAGGGCACACTGTTGACTCATATCCAGCTTCCCGTCCACTGTAACTCCTAGGTCCTTTTCTGCAGAACTGCTGCCTAGCCATTTGATACCTAGTCTGTAGCAGTGCATGGGATTCTTCCGTCCTAAGTGCAGGACTCTGCACTTGTCCTTGTTGAACCTCATCAGATTTCTTTTGGCCCAATCCTCTAATTTGGCTAGGTCCCTCTGTATCCTATCCCTACCCTCCAGCGTATCTACCACTCCTCCCAGTTTAGTGTCATCTGCAAACTTGCTGAGAGTGCAGTCCATCAGATCATTAATGAAGATATTGAACAAAACCAGCCCCAGGACCGACCCTTGGGGCACTCCGCTTGATACCGGCTGCCAACTAGACATGGACAATGTAAAACTTTAGAGCCTACAAGTCCACTCAGTCCTACTTCTTGTTCAGCCAATCACAAAGAGAAACAAGTTTGTTTACATTTACAGGAGATAATGCTGCCCGCTTCTTCATTACAATGTCACCTAAAAGTGAGAACAGGCGTTGGCATGGCATTGTTATAGCCGGCATTGCAAGATATTTACATGCCAGATGCGCTAAAGATTCATATGCCTCTTCATGCTTCGACCATCGTTCCAGAGGACATGCTTCTATGCTGATGACACTCGTTAAAAAAATAATGCGTTAATTAAATTTGTGACTGAACTCCTTGGGGGAGAACTGTATATCTACCCCCATTGTGCCATGTATTTCATGTTATAGCAGGCTCGGATGATGACCCAGCATGTTGTTCATTTTAAGAACACTTTCACTGCAAATTTGACAAAATGCAAAGAAGATACCAATGTGAAATTTCTAAAGATAGCTATAGCACTCGACCCAAGATTTTAAGAATGTGAAGTGCCTTCCAAAATCTGAGAGGGATGAGATGTGGAGCATGCTTTCAGAAGTCTTAAAAGAGCAACACTCTGATGTGGAAACTACAGAACCCAAACCACCAAAAAAGAAAATCAACGTGCTGGTGGCATCTGACTGAGATGATGAAAATGAACATGCATCAGTCCACACGGCTTTGGATGGTTATCGAGCAGAACCCGTTATCAGCATGGACGCATGTCCTCTGGAATGGTAGTTGAAGCATCAAGGGACATATGAATCTTTGGCGCATCTGGCATGTAAATATCTTGCGACGTCGGCTACAACAGTGCCATGCAAACGCCTGTTCTCACTTTCAGGTGACATTGTAAACAAGAAGCAGGCAGCATTATCTGCTACAGGAATGTAAACAAACTTGTTTGTCTGAGCGATTGGCTGAACAAGACGTAGGACTGATTGGACTTGAAGGCTCTAAAGTTTTACATTATTTTGTTTTTGAATATAGCACTCGACCTAAATTTTTTGTACCTAATCCTACATTTGTAAGGCCTGGTCTACACTAGGCGTTTATGTCGAATTTAGCGCCGTAATATCGAATTAACCCTGCACCCGTCCACACCACGAAGCTATTTAGTTCGACATAGAGGTCTCTTAAATTCGACTTCTGTACTCCTCCCCAACGAGGGGAGTAGCGCTAAATTCGACATGGCCATGTCGAATTAGGCTAGGTGTGGATGGAAATCGACGCTAATAGCTCCGGGAGCTATCCCACAGTGCACCACTCTGTTGACGCTCTGGACAGCAGTCTGAGCTCGGATGCTCTGACCAGCCACACAGGAAAAGCCCAGGGAAAATTTGAATTCCTTTTCATGTCTGGTCAGTTTGAATCTCATTTCCTGTTTGGACATCGTGGCGAGCTCAGCAGCACTGGCAACGATGCAGAGCTCTCCAGCAGAGATGGCCGTGCAATCGCAGACTAGAAAGAGGGCCCCAGCATGGACTGATCGGGAAGTCTTGGATCTCATCGCTGTGTGGGGCGATGAGTCCGTGCTTTCCGAGCTGCGCTCCAAAAGACGGAATGCAAAGATCTATGAGAAGATCTCTAAAGCCATGGCAGAGAGAGGATACAGCCGGGATGCAACGCAGTGCCGCGTGAAAATCAAGGAGCTGAGACAAGGCTACCAGAAGACCAAAGAGGCAAACGGACGCTCCGGAGCCCAGCCCCAGACATCCCGTTTCTACGAGGCACTGCATTCCATCCTTGGTGCGGCCGCCACCACTACCCCACCAGTGACCGTGGACTCTGAGGATGGGATATTGTCCCCGGCCGGTTCCTCGGACATCTTAGCGGACGGGGAAGATGAGGAAGGAGATGAGGAGGACGAGGCAGTCGACAGCGCTTGCAACGCTGATTTCCCCGACAGCCAGGATCTCTTCATCACCCTCACAGAGATCCCCTACCAGCCGTCCCCAGCCGTTAACCCTGACACAGAATCAGGGGAAGGATCAACCAGTAAGTGTTTTAAACATGTAAACATTTATTTTTAACAGAACTGGAATATTAACAATAACAACAATGGGTTTTTCATGATTAGTTTGCCCTAGGCCCTTAACGTTTAAGTCCTGGGCAGTGCAACTATTGAAAAAAAAATCTAACAATGTCCGGTTTGGCATGATTGTTCTGCCCAAGCCGCTCTACTGTTTAGTCCCGGCCAGTGCAGCTACAGTAAAATGCGGTCTACATGTCCGGGGATAGAGCAGTAATCCTCCTGGGACATCTCCACAAAGCTCTCCTGGAGGTAATTTGAAAGCCTGTTCATCAGGTTCCTGGGGAGAGCGGCCTTATTGGGTCCTCCGTGGTAGGAAACGTTTCTGCACCAGGAGACAATCAAGTACTCCGGGATCATTGCCCTGCAGAGCATGGCGGCATACGGCCCAGGTCTTTGCAGGCTTTCCCGAAGCATTCGTTCTTTATCGGTGTCTGAGATCCTCATGAGGGTGATGTCGCTCATGGTGACCTGCTTTGAATTAGGTAGGGGAATGTTAGTATTGGGACTGCTTGCCCGTTCCTTTACAGAACTGTAACCGCCGGTTTACAGCCACG
>NW_020665189.1:4401958-4434522 GCF_002925995.2 Terrapene triunguis | reverse complement strand
GCGAGGGCCGAAAATTCGACCTTGTCCTGAGTGCGCATGTGATAGGTGCAGTGCATGGTCTTGTTCACAGAGAAAGACTATGTTCTTTGTTCACAACTACATTTATCTTTCTGAGGAATTCACTCCCTTTTTCCCATTCCCACAGCCACATCTGCGACTGTCTCCCAACCCAGCCTGGCATCACACACCCAGAGGCTAGCGCAGATTAGGCGGAGGAAGAAGAGGACACGGGAAGACATGTTCTCAGAACTAATGGGCTGCTCCCGAGCACAGGCAGCACAGCAGACCCAGTGGAGGGAGAATTTGTCCCAAATGCACCGGACACACATGGAACGTGAGGAGAGGTGGCGGCAGGAAGACCAGCAGGCGACTCAAACGCTGCTTGGACTTATGAGGGAGCAAACGGAGACGCTCCGGCGCCTTGTTGATGTTCTGCAGGAACGGAGGCAGGAGGACAGAGCCCCACTGCAGTCTATCAGTAACCGCCCTCCCCCGCCACCAAGTCCCATACCCCCCTCACCCAAAGTCCAAAGAAGGAGGGGCGGCAGAGTACGTGAAAACTCTCACTCCACCCCTGCAGACTGCTCAAGCACCAGAAGGCTCTCATTCCCCAAAATTTGAAAAGTCCTTTCCTTCCCGCCTCACCCAAGCCCCCGTCCAAGTTTCACCCCCCAGTTTCATGTGTTGTTGTTAATAAAAAAAACGTTTCTGTTCATTACTGTTTCCATCATGTTCTTTAGAGGAGAGTCTGTCTGAAGGAGGGGGAAGGGGCTTGGTAATTGGACAGGACAGTCACCTTTAGCAGGGTACAGAGGCGGGGGCAGGTCCAGTAGCAGGGCACATACACAGTGCAGTGACTAGTTACCCTGGTCAGTCTGGGAGGTGGTTTTCCTGTTCTGTGGGGGGGAGGGCAGTTACAGATCTTATGCAGCGGTCTTTATCCTGGATCACAGAGGCACGCAGCAGGGGATCTGTAACCCTCCTCCCCCTGCCACAAAGTCACATAGCCCCCACATACACGCAGTCCCGATCAGGAGGGCTGGCAGGCTCCGTTGAAACAACCAGTCCACTACTGCGGAGCCTGTCATTCCTGGAGTTTAGAAGCATCATTTGCATCAGTACACTACACCCGCTCCCCACCACAGTCTGCGTCCCAGGTTTAAAAGATTCCCGCGAAAACAGTAATACAGACAACGGTGTTCATTAACAAAATAGAACTGAATTTATTTTTTTGGAAGGGGGTGAAGGGGGTATGTAACTGGAGAGGATAGTCAACATTAACTGGGTAAAGAAACGGGGGCAGGTTCAGCTTCTCTGTAGACAAAGTCACTTAAAAGTCACTGGTTACCCTGCTCACTCTGGAACCTAGCTTTCAAAGCCTCCCGGATGCACAGCGCGTCCCGCTGGGCTCTTCTAATCGCCCGGCTGTCTGGCTGGGCGTAATCAGAAGCCAGGCTATTTGCCTCAACCTCCCACCCCGCCATAAAGGTCTCCCCCTTGCTCTCACAGAGATTGTGGAGCACACAGCAAGCTGCTATAACAATGGGGATATTGGTTTCGCAGAGATCACAGCGAGTCAGTAAGCTTCTCCATCTCCCCTTGAGACGGCCAAAAGCACACTCCACCATCATTCTGCACTTGCTCAGCCGGTAGTTGAACAGTTCTTTTTCAGTGTCCAGGGCGCCAGTATAGTGCTTCATGAGCCAGGGCATTAGCGGGTAGGCTGGGTCCCCGAGGATCACTGTAGGCATCTCCACATCCCCAACAGTTATTTTGTGGTCCGGGAAGTAAATCCCTTCCTGCAGCCGTCTAAACAGACCAGAGTTCCTGAAAACACGAGCGTCATGAACCTTGCCCGGCCATCCGACGTTGATGTTGGTAAAACGTCCCCTATGGTCCACCAGTGCTTGCAGCACCATTGAAAAGTAGCCCTTTCAGTTGATGTACTGGCTGGCCTGGTGGTCCGGTCCCAGGATAGGGATGTGAGTTCCATCTATAGCCCCACCGCAGTTTGGAAATCCCATCGCGGCAAAGCCATCTATGATGGCCTGCGCGTTTCCCAGGGTCACTACCTTTGAGAGCAGTACCTCAACGATTGCATTGGCTACTTGCATCACAACAACCCCCACAGTAGATTTGCCCACGCCAAAGTGGTTCGCGACTGACCAGTAGCTGTCCGGCGTTGCAAGCTTCCAGAGGGCTATGGCCACTCGCTTCTGGACAGTCAGGGCTGCTCGCATCCTGGTGTCATTGCGCTTCAGGGCAGGGGACAGCAACTCACAAAGTTCCAGGAAAGTCCCCTTCCGCATGCGAAAGTTTCGCAGCCACTGGGATTCATCCCAGACCTGCAGCACTATGCGGTCCCACCAGTCCGTGCTTGTTTCCCGGGCCCAGAATCGCCGTTCCACAACATCCACATGACCCATTGTCACCGTGATGTCCTCGGTGCGGGGTCCCGTGCTTTCTGACAGGCCTGTGCTAGTCTCAGACTTCAGGCCCTCACCGCGGTGCCGTAGCCTCCTCGCCCGATTTATCTGCATCTGCCTCTGGGAAAGGTGGATGATAAGCTGCGAGGCGTTGACAACGGCCACAACTGCAGCGATGGTCGCAGCGGGCTCCATGCTCGCAGTGCTGTGGCGTCCGCGCTGTCACTGACCAGAAAAGTGCGCGAACTGATTTCCCGCCGGCGCTTTCAGGGAGGGAGGGAGGGAGTGCAGTAGTGACGGACGGACGACGACAGTTACCCAAAAGCACCCTCGACACATTTTTTTACCCAGAAGGCATTGGCGGCTCGACCCAGAATTCCAATGGGCAGCGGGGACTGCGGGATAGCTGCCCACAGTGCACCGCTTCCAATGTCGATGCTTTCCCCGTTAGTGTGGACTCACAAAGTCGAATTACTGTCCTTAGTGTGGACACACACGTTCGATTTTGCAATATCGATTCCACATATTCGATTTAAGTGAAATCGAACTACTCTCGTAGTGTAGACATACCCTAAGTTTAACTTTCATGATAGAGATTGCACTACAGTACTTGTATTAGGTGAATTGAAAAATACTATTTCTATTGGTTTTTACAGTGCAAATATTTGTAATCAAAAATAAGTATAAAGTGAGCACTGTACACTTTGTATTCTGTGTTGTAATTGAAATCAATATATTTGAAAATGTAGAAAACATCAAAAAATATTTAAATAAATGGTATTCTATTATTGTTTAACATGGCAATAAATTTTTTTAATCGCTTGACAGCCCTAGAATAAAGCAATGAAAGGGAAAGAGCCAGTGTGGTGCAATCCTCTCCCCATCCATGCAGCAGATGACTGAGGGGTTTTGGCTCTTCCCTCCAGTAGCTGCCATGCACAATATGAACAGATGTAGGGAGTAAAAGGGGTGAGCAGAGATTAGATAAAGACAGGGAGATCATATCTGTGCATTTAGCAATCTTTCTGTCGGTGCCCAGCAGTGCCTCAGATGTGCTTCAAGACACTTTCCTATGGAAGAATTTTAAAAGGTCTCATGGGTGGACAGAATTCTGTTACCAATTTTTCTAATAAACTTCAAAGTGGAGCATCCACAGGATAGAAGCCTGCATCCATGTTGGTAACAGCAACTGAGAGTTAGCAACGTGCGTTGATGTAAAGAGCTCAGAGCAAGCCCCATTGCCAAAGACATACCCTGTTGGCTGGATGAACTCTGTGCCGAGAGCATTGGAACTGCTATCACAGGCATATGGAACAAGTTACACAGAGCTTTCACCATCTCCAACTTCCTGAACCCTCCAGGCATTTGACCATTCAGATACAATGCAGATAACTCCAAATATCACATGAGGCCATTAAAGCCAAAGTAACAGAGCCTTGACTGCCAAGCCTAGAACTGCTAGGAGAGGGTAGCTCCCCTAAGGGCCAAACAAGTCCAGGCTTCATTAAGCCATGGAGAGGCTCAGCTGAGAATCTTAACAACTTCGGGGGCCAGAATTCTGTCCTGGAGCCTTCCACACCACCATCATAAATAGCAGACTTTGGGGAAGTCTAGAAACAATACAAGATTTTCCCAAAGAGTTCAAACAGCCAAATCTTGTATGCAGTAATGTCATAAACCGGTACAGCCCTGTCTACATGATGGACATATTACAAACTGATGGCAGCACTAGTTCTGCTCCATTAGCATTAACAACCCTGGAGGACATGGTGCTCAAAATACCAGCAGCTCCACTACACCAGGGCTCCCAATGTTGCTCAAACTATAACTGAACTGGTGTTAGCAATGGTGGGAAACATTTGCAAGATGTCCATAATGCAGCTGGGGCCATAAGGTCAAGAAGACAGAGCTTAAGCAGACCAGCACTTATGGGCACACTTGGAGCAGTTCTTAAAAATGACAGCCTGCTTCTATGCTAAAAGAGAAAAACCACGCAATCAAAAAAAGATCCATCTAGATTAAAACACAGAGAGGGCAATTCTTGAGAGGATTCCCCTGACAGAAGAATAAACAGGGACACTCATTATTCTCTGCCGTTTATTTGAAAAAGCCCACACGCTCCAGACCACTGGCCTGCTCCATGATTCCACAATGGGATAAGCAGCTTGTCAGTGGTAATTCATGGGATTAAGTGTGGTCCAGCTCAGTAATAACGGAACACTGTTCCCTTCTGGTGGCTGTTTAGTGGCCTGTGAAATGAACTGAGGTTTCACACGAGTTTCTAGGCTTTCGACATAATTAAACTACACTCACAATTGGCACCCATGTTGACAGTCTCAGTATGGAAATCAAGGGACTGCCTAAAGCATGGAGACAGGGCTCCCTTCTCACCTCTGGAGGTGGTCCCTCAAGAGCAAAGTGGAGGTATATTGCCAGGTGGCAATATGCCTCCATTACTGCCTGGACTATACTATCCTGGTAACTTCAGTCTACAAGCCAATTTGGCATTTTTCACCAGCACTACATTTACTATTTAATTAAAATAGCTTTGTTCTCATGGAGCATGGAGTAGCCCTGGCAAATTTCAGAGACTCCTCATCTTATTGATTAGTAGAAAGATGCTGCTGCTAGTATCTTACACCTGCAGTTAAGCCATCCTTTCATCCAAAGATCCTCGAACATAACGAACCCATACACCGATTCTGTGAGGGATGCTTATTTTACAGAGGAGGAATGTGAGGCATTGAGATATTGCTAGTTTCCCCAAGATCACAGACCATGTCCATGGCAAAGGCAGGAACAAAGCTTCTGAGTCTTGACATCCAGCCTCCCTAACTATTAGATCCCACTGCCACAGAACAACCCTTTCCTTTTATTCTACCATAAAGGAGCCTTGCAAAGTTCAACTCACCCTCTTACGCAAGGAGACTAATGGTATTTGATGGACAAGTAAAATATTAGTTTCTACATCATCATGGTAAACGGCGGGTGAACAGATCTTGAGCATGGGTTGGGACAATTTTACATGGCTTCTCAGAAGCCACATGGCAAAGCTATTGAATTAGAATGCAACCACTTGTTTATTTTCCTGTGGTTTTCCAGGACCATAGTTTTTGCTGTAGACAGACACTGAAGATTTAGCCCTACATGAGCAGTCAGCTTTCATCCTCTTGTACATGTGCATGGAGTATTAATGTTTGGGAAATGTGAGACACACAACAATGTTCTTGTCAGCACTTTAAAAAAAGAAATCCCATTCAACAAGAATGGAAGCGGGTTGCTTTTGCCCTTTCTATGAAGGAACTAAATTCAACAAGTGGCACACACTGAAGAAAGCTGCCACAGAGCAGCCTCCCCCGTATTTGTTATTTTTAGCAATTTAGTCTGACAACGCCTGACAACTAAACATGCCGAGAATAGCGGGAGGGAGAGGGATTATCAGATACTACCAGTGAAAAAACACAGCAATAATCACTTCCTCCACGCTGAAGTAAGAATCATTTTCCATGTCTTTATAACATCACAGAGTTTGGTCTTTTTAAAATGCCACATTTAAAAACAGAATCCATCTAGCCCTACAATGGAAACGGATAACATTTCCTGAACAAAGCATTGTTCCACCCCAGCATATCATGTTTCCTTAAAAACAAGGGAAGAAAAACATTACTAGGTTTTTCTCCTAATACTGCACAAACACTGCTGAGCTAAAAAGGGCCTGTGCTCATCCTTTTAGAATGCTTTCAAAATAGATTTCACATACACAACTAATATAGTTAAACATAACAAGAGAATTGATATTATCAAGGCTGGAAAAATCCAATTGCTGCTAGGGAGTTGGAAGCTCCTCTTGTAAGTATGTGAGTACAGGTCATCAATCTCTGCAGAATTTAAGAGGTTGCGGTTCATTGATTTTTTTATTGCCTTATGGTCCCAACCTTGCAAGCACGTACACACAAGAAGTCCCATTGACTTCAGTGGGACTATGCACAAGTGTAAAGTTAAGCACCTTAAGTGTTTGCAGGATTAGCCCCTGCAATGGCAAAGATCATTTTCAAATGTTCATTGAATGTAAAGTGCCATCTTTGGGTTTGCACATAGAGGTCTAGTTCCTCTGCCACTGCTCACAGCTTTGCCATGCAATAGAGACACCTGAAATTCAATGGTTAAACAGAATCACAGCAATTTCATGATACTGCTACACAGAAAGCTAGGAGCAACATCAGACGCAGGCACTGGAACTATTCACAGGGAAGCAGGACCTACCATAACGAGGAGAGAGAAAAGTAGAATAGCAGAGACCTTTCTTCCTCTCCCTCAATCCTCGCAGCAGTAGGGAGGCTTTAGAGACCAGAGGAAAGGCAAAAAAAATCTCTTCTTCCTTTCCTGCAGGTCAAGGGGTTGGAGTGAGCTTCAAGTTTAATCACCTATCTACTACCCAGGGGCAAATATCTGAGATGGATCTAGAAACCAGTTCAAGAACAGCACCCTGGTAGAAATCCCAGCACCTTTGCTCACCCCAATTCTTGCTGTTTGTATCTAACCCTGACTAATGGGTGTTTGTGAATCTTTTTGAGCTCTGGGTACTATTCCACCATTTTTCAGCACCTTAAGACCGGCATAATTTTTCTTTATACAAGTGAATTTCAAGAGGCTGCCTGCAGTGCTCCTAAAGGTGGCTTCCAATGCAGCTGAGTCTCAAAGCCATTTGCATGCCAGCCTTGTTATTAATTCCATTTAGATTGAAGTTGGTATAAAAGTAGGCAGTTTTATTTTTGATTCAACGATTGGCCAAAACCCTTCAAAGAAACCTGCAATTTATTATTTTTTAACTGGGTTTGTATCCATTGCTAATAAAAGCAAAAATAGGGCAAACAAGTCCTGAAAGAGAAAGTTTAGTTTTATATTGCAGGTTCAGTGTACAGTAGTTCACTATGGCAGTGCTGTAAATGTAAAAACATGCAGCTCAAGCCTCTGAAGAGCACTGAGAGAGTGATTCTCAGAAGTAGTCGGCACCCAGCAGCTCCCATTGCGACACCTATGGCCAGATTTTCAAAAGAGCTCAGTTACCAATGGGCACCCAATGTACTGAAGACCTGGCCCGGCTTCCCAGGGCTGAACACTTAGGAAAATTCTGCCCCATGTCAGCAGCATACATCTCATGCAGGCCTGATAATAGCTCTGCAATACTAATGTCTCACACAACAAACTCCCAACAATGCACTGGATCAGCCCCCTTGAGGGTGGGATTTCCCAAAGCACCTAGAGGAACTAGGCACCCAACTCCCAGACTGTCAATGGTAGTTGGGCACGTGCTTTCAAAAAGCACACTCAAAATGGGCACTATTTTTAGCATGCTACCAAAAAGAGAAACACTTCCAGGATTTTATAATTAATTATTAAATGAGGCTAGGAGCACTGCCTATTACTAAGGTAGCCCAACACTCAGTCGTCACAAGACCCTGTTTTCAGTTGCTTAAAAAACTTTGCAAACTTTGGACTGAAATTTTCCATGCCATGCCACAGGCTTACTTTTTTTGAGGGGGGTGTGTGGGGGGGGGGGAGAGAGTGTTAAGCCAAACTAATTCAGCTATTTCCAATGTTGTTGGAAATGGGTTGAGTTGGGAATCATTCCAAGCCCTTTCTCCCACAAACACAATCAAACATGACAAACCTAGAACAATGATGTAAATATATATTTGAGAAAGTGTTAAAGTATAATTTTTTAAACATGATTTTAAATACGCAGCCCTCACAAAGTTAAATTGTGGACCTCAAATGTGGGAGGGCATAGGCAATGTCTAGGCAGTTGAGTGTGAAGACAGCGTCTTCACTGAAGCACTGGAGCTGTGCCACTGTAGTGAGGATGGGGAGGCGGTAAAGAAAGCAGCAGATATGGTGGAAGGTAAATCCAACCTTCAAAACCTATCCACATATAATAATCTGAAGGTGGGGATTTTTAACCTCACCATGTTTCTCTCAGTCTGATATTTTCTTTAGGATGACCTAGTGGAATCACTAAGATCACGTAAGCTTCACATTCTTTCCTCTCTACATCACTGGTTGGTTTCAGGACCAGAGAAATTCTCTCCTAGCTACTCCTGTGATAAGTGATGTAACTTGGATTCAGGTGTTTCCCTGGAAATCCTCAGCTCACAGGAAGCATCAATGTAAGACTTCAACCTTTCTCATAAGGAATCCCATGGCTCTCCTGGAACAGCCAGCTTGAAAAATAGTTAATAGTGGATATGAATCTTCATTTTAAACAAACTGTAGAAGCTTCAGGGAACCTGGCCCCCATATCAATGGTTAAAAAGGAGAGAGCAATCCAACTGGCAGCCACTTTCCCTCTCCCACCAGTTACTGAGATCAGTCACTGCTTTTGTTACAGTCAATTCAGTGCCAATAACTGTTGGCCAAAGGCAGCTGTAAGCTTCAAAGGAGAGAAAACAACGATCAAGTGGACAGCTTTGAAGCTCTGCCTAAGAAGTAGAAGGTTCTAATTTACGGGGAACTCCACCCATTCTGCTTAACCCAGCAATCAAAGTTCAGAAGGTTAAGATCCATTTCCCACCAGGAACAGGAACAGATGGAGACATGCAACTAAAGCTTATAGTTGCTGAAAACTGACCACAGTTTGGCAAGACTAGCAGCCTGGGAGCCCAACACTCAGTAAACAAAGGCCTATCAACCAGATTCCATTCAGCTTTAACACTGGGGCTGCATCTAATCAGGATGTTTACAGCTGCCTTTTCAGTCCCAGAGCAGCTCCACCTGTGCGATCAATGGTGAAATGTTTAGTGTGTGGTAAAAATGCCTGTGTCCTGTCTATACTAGAGCTTACTCATCTTAAAGCACTACTATTACTAATGATGTTAGTCAGAGCATGTGTAATTTTGTGAGCAAGATAATAAGAGAAAGTTATGGGAGGTGTCATTTGATTCATAGAAATGTACAGAATCATAATTTCAACGTGTCCCCCTCTGCAGCATGGGGGGAGGACTCGCTGCCCCCGGTCCCCACGCCAGGTTCTCCAGTTGGCAGAAATTTTCACAATACATCACTGGAAATGGGTTGAGTTGGGTAACATTCCAAAGCCCTTTCTCCCACAAACCTAAAACAATGCTGTAGATATATATTTGAGAAAGTGTTACGGTTTTAAAAAATGATTTTTGAACACAGGCATGTCAAACACGCAGCCCTCACAAAGTTAAATTGTGACCCTCAACTGACAGCACTGTGTTATCAGTTCACGCCCAGAACATATCTGATTAATTTATTTTAATGTTACAAATTACTGTAATGGAAGGAGTGCTTCAAATTGATTTGTCATCATCGGCAAAAAAGAAAAGGTTCAGTGGTACTGATTATTAGCTTGGTTTATTATGACAAAAGAGTTGCAATGAGGCACTGGTTAAAACATCAGCATGCAGCCAGAAATTACTGGAATCCATCCGCAAACAGTACACAGATAGTTACGTAATGATGTTATATAATGTATATTAATTACAATCCCAAAGTAATTTATTACAAAATCCTTCTTTTTACTTTGGTCTTGATCATATTTAGAAGTCTATGGGGAGATGAAGAATACCAAATAGTAGCTGAATCTTTAGAGAATACCCCTGCAGAGTACCTGGTTAAATAGTGGCAACTTGCATGCTATAAGAAGCACACCCAAAAAACGAATTTGGCAAGGTTGGAGGGGAAGTACATTGAGCATTAAAAAAAAGTCAAAGATTTTGGGACAGGTGCCAACTGTGGGTGCAACTTGCCTTATACTAGTTCTCCTGGCATGCATTTAGAGAAGAACACCTGCTTCTTCTGCGGTAAGCTGGAAGCCCGAAGGCATCCATTAAGTAGAGTTTCAACACACACAAAACTGTATGAAGCAGTCACTCTTAGTGAGAATGCTGCTCTTTCCTTGACAACCCCAGAACTCTAGCAAATTTCAAATGAAACATTAAGTGTGCTTAGTATGATTTTCCCAGAAGTAACCAAGCACCATTTAAACTCATTAGGTTCTGTTAAATACCAAGAAGGAGCAATTTTAAAGCTACAGGTGAGCTTACTTGCACTGGCTACCCATTCATGCATCAGAGCTCATTAATATTATGATAAAAGCAGTCTTCAGTGATGAGATAGCTAAAGATGTCACTCAAATGGATACTCTGGGTCATGATTTGTATGAAGCCTTCAAAACCCAAAGAATTATCCAAGGCTCTGTCAATCTATGGGATCCCATTAAGAAAAAAAGACTAATGGTGTGCTCAAATGCAAAGAGGGAAGTCAGAGTGAAGGTGGCAGAGACTATTACAAAGCTAACTGCAGACAGGTTGTTGCTCATCTACTGGTCAAGTCCAGATCTCAGCATCATGATGATCTATGTGAGACTTTGGGTCTATGTGAGTTCTCCACGATCAATGTTCGTATATGATGGAACAACCCATATGTGCAAGACAAAAAACAAACTAATGTACATCTTCCATGGTCTTCCTATGCCAGCACCTACTGACAACATGACCGGTACCTTATACCAGCAGAGGCCTTTCAGGATATCAGTCATAGATGGTATGGCTAAAGTACAAGCTGTCGACAAACTAGAAACTGTTAACACTTGCCAAGATTTGGCTGAACACTTCATCATTAGGGTACAGAGAAAATACTGGATCTATGACGGAATCCATCTCGTGCTTGACAAGTATTCAGGGGAAATCAATTAAAAATATTACCAGAAAGAAAAGACTCCATTGTACTGCACTTGTGAAATATAAAATCACTGACTCCACGAACATCCCCAGTGCCACAGTGAAGAAGTTACTGTCTCATACTCACATGAAGGATGAGTTAACCGCATACCTTGCAGGAAAAACACTCCATCATGTGAAGAATTACTCGAAGAATTTCATTGGTGTATAACATAATGAAGCTGCTGCCTCACAGTGGTCAGTGGAGTTTCTTCATAGTTCCCATGAGGAAGCTGACTCTAAAATTATCTTGCATGCCAGCAATGTCACAGAGAGAGGTGCTACTAAATTCCAGATTTTTGCACAAGACACAGATGTTCTAGTGCTCTCTGTGAGACGCTACCCAAGACTTCCACCAGATGTTGTTTTTGTGCCTGCTGCTGGGGTACAGAATCACTGTAATACCTCAGAGATGTGTTCCTATCACTTGGACCATTAAAAACCACACAAAGCCAGGTTGAAAGACCAAATTATCTTACTGGAAGGCATTTTATTCAACCTCCGAAGAGCATGAACTTGCCCTGAAGGTGCTCAGAACAGCTGAGACAGTCACTGAGGAAGTCGTAAATGCACTGGAGGTGTTCCTATGCCCAGTTTACCATTTGAAGATCAACATTACAACACTTGCAAAGGTATGCAGGTGCATGTTTTCCAAGATGCAAACGGAGAAAAATTGCCACCACCAAGGGATGCATTTTTACCTGCTATCAAGAGGACAAATTATCAAGCAATGGAATGGCTTCAGGTTCAGAAAGTGTATTCAAAACAACCCTTTAATAACTGTTGAGGCAGCATGGGGACTCGTGAACATCACTGACATTGGGTTTCATCACTGACTGTCCCAGCCATGAGGTCAACTCAAGCACCTCGGCTCAGAAATGACAGCTGTAATTTGCAAGTGCATCTTTCACATTATTCATGGAGAGAGAATTTTCTATAAATACAGTGTTAATGTTTTTCTCCAGAGCATAGGACAGCACTGTCCAACTACAGCGCCGTGGACTTCACAACCAAATAGGCACAGTCCCAGCTTGATCAGACCTGACAACCCACACTTGCTAATGTCCAAAATGTAGTTAAAATGTTATCTTGCCTCATATCATTAGCACAGCTGCCCCCCTAGACATATCTGTTCTCTCCTTTCCAATGAAAACTGAGACAGTTAAAAACAGATTTTCAAAGGTTAGGATATCTCCCTCACTGTGGATCCTATTTTTATTGGGATACTACTATAACAAAAACATATCCCCACATTAAAGAGTTTGTCATGGTGCCGACACACTCCAACTACAGATATGTTCATTACTTTTCAAAAATACTATAGTTAAAATACCACAAATGTGAATGGTAGATACCAAGGAAATGCAAGCTTAAGGTTGTCCTATTCAAACACAACACCCAAAACTACTTTAAATCTGCCCCATCCTGTTCTTTGAATAAAAACACTTTTCACCACATTAAATCCTCAGTCTTTAAAATGAAAAACACCTAAAAATGGCACATTCTTACTCTTCAGATCTGCTCCCCATATCTATTCAGAATCATATCAAAGTACTTTATAGAACAAAATACAAGAACCTGATTTTCAAAAGTAATGAACACAAGCCACTTTCGTTGTGTTTAATGGGAGTTGGGGTTGCTCAGCATCTCTGAAAATCAGGCCATGCATTTAAGACTTTTTTTTTTTTAACACCTTTTAGTGCTATATAAGGCAGAATAGAATCTAACACATGCATCATATCTCCCACTTTATCAGCAGAACTGTTAACTAAGTTCTAACTGCAGGTTATTTACTGCTAGAGATGCAAAAGACAGAAGCCATCTTGTCTTTCTGACTGTAGGTTGGAGCTTTCAGGGCACACAGAAGAAAAGCACCTTTCTATTTACCAACTGAGCAGATTTGATCTGGAGTAACTGAGTAAATATAGAACTCCACAGTGCCACTTTTATAGACTCATAGACTTTAAGGTCAGAAGGGACCATTATGATCATCTAGGCTGACCACCTGCACAACGCAGGCCACAGAATCTCACCCACCCACTCCTGTAACAAACCCCTAACCTATGCCTGAGTTACTGAAGTCCTCAAATCGTGGTTTAAAGACCTCAAAGTGCAGAGAATCCTCCAGCAAGTGACCCGTGCCCCACTTCACATCACTATTCCTTGTGCGCGTACACACACACACTTATTTGCCTGCTCTGCCTTCCCTATTGTTAATTCCATCTCCAAAGCTCACATTAACATATCTGACTGTTTGGTCAACTCATCATTTGCTTCCCCTAAACACATTCCTAGAGGGTATTTTTGTTGTGGTTTTTTTGTTTGTTTGTTTGTTTTTAAGTTCTTTGCTCAAGATACTAAGGGGCAGGGTTTCACATTATTCACACATTAGGGACATTTATAAAAAGACATAATGGTAGCACTTTTGGTGCATTTCTATTTGTGCCCCTCTGAAGAATTAAATGTAATGAGCAGAGCAAGCGAACCTGGCTTGTATCCCCTGGACGTTGGTCAAGATTAAATGGATCCAAAGCCCCATTTCAGCAGTTTGAACTTGCAAAAGGACATTAACTGAAATTACTGTGCATTTCCTATATATTTCTGTATCTCTCAAATACTCAAATTAGGTAATATGTCTAAATCATATTCATTACTTCTAGACTAGATAGGTATTTTCCTATCAGGAGGGTCAGCAGGATATGCATTGCTAATATTACTACCATGACAGCTGCTGCATTCTACCCAAGAGATAACAATGTTTCAGCTGTGGATAGGAGTTCTAGTGTTGTAAGATCCTTTAGGATGAAAAGCGTTATATAAATATACTATATATGTAAGGGATGCAACAAAGACTATCACGTTGATTTTTTTTTTTAAGGTCCTACTTTCAATATCACCTTCATTCACCTAAAACTTACCTCAAGTTCTTTAATTTTCTCTTCTGCTATTTTCTGTTTTTCTAAGAGTTGGTTGTGAATTACTCCCTTGGACTGAAGGATAAACCTACAAGTGACAAAAAAAAGAGAAGTCAGGCAGATTTACTATGGTTGCAGAGAGCTAAACTACATCAACCAAATGCTACTCACTCTCATCCTGTGCTCTGTAAGGAGAGACTGCAGAGAGATTCATTTACAGCACAATAAAAGATAATGGAATTGATCAGTCAATGGGCTGAAAAAAAATCAGCTGCATAATGGAGGTGATCATCTAGTGAAAGTGGCCCAGACTTCACTCAATTCAAGACAAACTAAACACTTAAAATGGAGTAAAGGTGGATGCCAACCTTTTCTGCCCCACGTGCTGTTACCAGCCTTCTGGATGGTCTTAACATTTACAGAAGACACTGTACTTGCACAGCTTGCAGATGAAATACTGAAGATTTGAACCACAGAACATGTTACATAACTGTTCACGCACATTAACGGGTTATACTTTGGCACCATGCTAACCTTTAGGTTTCCATGCAAGTCCTATAATTTCATTATCTCAGTTTAAGAGTTTGGATACAGAGATACACTAGATCTGTATTTCATGGCACTTGGATATTTCATGGCACATGGAATCTTTGCGAGCAAAGGGAAAAGACTATCTTCAGTAGGCTATGTATCTAATCAAGAATCATTAAAGGACGACTTCTTTCACGGATTGTTTATGCCTGGAGTCTGACTGACCTCTATGGTTAAGATTAGATCTGGCAAAAACTCAGAATTTCCATTCTGTGTGAAATTCTGCCATTTCAAAAAAGTTTTCATTCCGATACAGAACAAAAACTTGAAATTTCAGTTTCCCACAGAAAAGAAATTCTGAGATTTTTTCATTAAAAAAAATATATATATATATATATATATATATATATATATATAAACAACAAAAAAAACACACATTTCAGTTCCATTTTTCGAAATGAAAGGGAGTAGTTGGCTGCCCCCACCTCCCAGCTGCCTTCCATTCCTGGGGATGTCCTGGGATTCAGGTGAGCTCCCCACCACAGAGCAGGGATCCTAAAACCCTGAGAGCCATGGCTCCAGCCAGAGCCTGATCTCAGGGCAGTCCACATGGCAAGGTTGCCCATGAGCCATAGACCCTGGAAGCCCTGAGGTCCCTGGCCTCATAACAGTTGTCATAGAGGGGCTGCCCCGGAGGAACCCTACCTGTGTTTTGTCAGAAGTTCATTGAACCCAAGACATTTCTGAAAAATATTTCGGGTTCAATGAATTGGCATATTCCAATTAACCTTGTCCCCGACCAGCTCTAGTTAATATTAATTAATATTTTGTATGGTCACAGAAGACATGAACCTGCATAATGGCTGGGATAAGGCAAACCCTGGCTGTTCTCTCTATGGAGACAGATTTATGCTTGTTTGGGTGCCCTTAACCGTGTTTTAAGAGTTTCCATTGTTTAAGGTTTGTTTATTTGTTTAAAGTGAACTTTGAATTCCAATGCTTTCTAAAGTTCCATTTTGTTGCATTCATATTTTTTTAAACTGAAGCTGCAGTCACGAGTGTCTATTTCTTCCTTTTTTCCATTTGCAATCAAATTATGAAGATAAGTTTCTTATGAATTACAGATGAAAGTAACAGCAAGCTTGTACAGCCATCATAAGAAAGCTGCCCCCAAACTGCTCACACGGCTCAAGACTACTCTCAGAATATGACAGACAGCTTGCAAAGAGGTAAAGGCAAACTGAGTTCAAGTAAATTTTAGGAACCTTACATAGCTTTCTTCATCCCCTCTCACACACAAGGAATGCACAAGCAACGGATTAGCCTCTTCCCGACTTAGAAAGTCACCCAGAAGGATTAAAAGGAGCCTCCATAGCTCATACCATTGTGTTCAAGGTCTCTCACAGGGCTAACTAGTGTCTAGGACCATGTCTTCATGCCAGGTGACAAGTGATCATGTTGAACAGCTAAAAGGAATAGCTTTAGACTGGGCAGTGCCAGACTACATGCCTCTTCTGCTCAAAAGTTTGAATTCAATGTGTGGCATAATCTCCCATGACAAATGGATATTATTAACACGTTTATTCAGGGCCTGGAAGATGAACAGAACTGAAACAAACAGAAATGAGAATCCTCCTGCACAACTTGAAAAACGTACCCAACACTAGCTGAGGATTAAGCCTGGGTGAACAATACCTGGTGCCATCACAGCCCTGCAATTTATAGCAACAGAAGAGTTGGGCATTGCATTTAATTTTAACATGTTGCCAATTCATGCTCTCCTTAATGTGTTTTCAATCACACTTTACAGTGCTTTCCTTGATTTTGTTACACTTTTTTTTCCTTCCTGGCTTCACTCCACTTTCTCCCTTTTATAATTCACTTGGTAGCTCTTCTTATGTAGTTTTCAACATCTCTCCTCACTTTGTCCCTTTTCTCTCCACTCATTTTGTGCGATGCTTCTCCCTGGTATCATTTTTGCTCCCCAAAAATTCCTCTTTTTAATATCATATTTCTCTTTTTATCTAATGCATCCCCTCAATTTCTCCCTCTCTCCACCTACCAGCCTCAACCCCTCCACCACCTGCTCAGACACTGGTAACATTTTCAGGCCCTAACACTCAATAGCCAGGTGACTAAACTAAAAGGAGGGTTCTGTCTCTCTGGGTGCAGTGTCCCCGTGAGAAGCCACAGCCACCTGTGCACCCTCAGGGAAAGGGAAGGGCACTGCATTTGCATCAGGTGCAGCCCTGGATCTTAAGAAGGGGCTCCATTTCTCATAGCCTCCAGCTATCAGGTTTTGATAAATCTGAAGCTCTCACACACGTCCTTTGGACAGTTGGAAGAGAGAGGGAGCATTCCCCCTGCTTCTTTCCTATACTAAGCTCTTTGAGGCAGGCATTCTTTTTGTTCTGTGTTTGTACAGCACCTAACACAGCAAGATCTTCGTCCATGCAGCTCCTAGGCACTACTGCAATACATATAAATCATTCCTCTCTCACACCCAAGAGCATCGTGGCTACTGTAAGGATGATAATGGTGGTGTGTTAGGGGGAGAGGTGGCTCCAATCCCCTAAATTTGGGGGGGAAGATGAGGGGAGGGTGGACCATAACTGTGAACAGCTCCAGTAACTGCTCATTTGCTGTACATAGCTTTCCAAAGCTGGAGTAGTTCAAGCTGACCATCTTCTCTGTTTCACTGCTGCCCACTGTGTTCTAAATATGGAACATTAAAACTGATAAGATTCTGGTCAATTTTCACTGCGCTGCAACTTGGGAAATCTCTGAAGTTGTCCATGCAGACTTAGGAAAACTACACAGCATCAGTTTACACTTGGTTCACTCTGGAAGATCTTTGCAACTCTAAGGACTAGAGGATTTTTTTGTTTGTTTTTAAACGAAAACTTAGACTCTGCAGCTGTCAACACCATTCAACTGAGAAAATAACCTCCCTGGTGCCTTTCCTCAAACAAAAGCTTAAGAATGTACATTGATAGCAGACAGAGCAAAATTTTCAAACTGAAATCTTAAAGCTCGAAAATCACATCCACATGTATCCACCTAAGTGGTCTGACTTTCAGAGGTACCAAACCCTCAAACAACTGGGTCACTGATGATGTAGGTGCCTAACTTGGGGCATTCAACTTCAAAAATGTTGGCCAAAGTTTTCACCCAATTGAGGAAAAGTGTACCATTTATCAGAGCCACCAGAGAAAACAAGGAGGCCTACTCCATGAAGTTATAGAAGGAGCATTAGAGTAATTTAGCAATTAGTAAATTAGTAATTTTGGCTCAGATTTTGAAATTTCAATTAATCCAGCTAAACACTTAGCTAGAATGTTCATTGTTGAGTAGGAGAGAAATTAAGCACTAATGTTTTTGTGCAGTACCTACAGTAGCGGGTTACATCGAATTGTATTGCTGAGATACATATGGGTATTACATTTCTTGACATTCTAAGCAATGTCAAAGAAACCTAGAAAGTACGGACAGATGCTTTCTTTAGTGTGTATACAAAAGAAATATTCTAAACATGTTTATTCAGTGCAGAGTATATGACGAAACTGGTGATAGCTGGTGATACTGCAGGGACTAGAATATTTAGAGTGTTTCATTTTCACCTAGCATACAATATAATGCTTTAGGGTGTTTAAAAAGCATGGGGCAGATTCTCAGCTGGTGTAATTTAAATTAATGGACCTATTACAGTATATAAATGACAGAAAAACAAAGCCAGCAGAGCTCAGTTGCCTCCTTCGGAAGTGTGAAGTTGAACTTGTGAGATTAACCTGACTGATATGAGCTAGATAGGGTAAGAAGGCACTGAGCAAGATTCCACCACACCCACCTCTAGTTTCCTCAAGGGAAGTTCCGCCACTCAAGAGTTATTAATTTGAATTGCAATGACTGGTATGTGCCAATGTGTGCATGTTGCTGTACAAGACAAACAACATGGCAACCTCTGCTCCAGAAAGCTTTTTACTGAGACATGGATCCGTTAGGAACTGGGATGAGGCCAAATTCACTTCACGTGCTTCTTTCTTCAGAAGCAAAGCTTTCTGATCCTGATTATTCATAGAACCTTCAGAGCAAAAACCAATACACTCTGCAGCCAAAAAGCATGAAACAACCACCCAGAAAGGGTTGTGAATTTCTCCTTTTCAGCTTAATTAGCTGTTAATTTTAAAGCCTAATAACTTTCACAACTACTCCTCATACAAGAAATATCCATCTCTCATGTAGTAGGATAGATTCATCAAGTAGTGATGTTCCATTCATTTAAAAGGACAGTCCGTTAAAAATAAGGTTGCAAGTTTTTAATAGAAAAACAGCTAAATGTTCTTTTGATGATTTGCATACATAAGACTTCCTAAGGTCCTTAAAAACGGGTAAAAATGAGAAGTAGGGAGTCTGATAGACTATATTAGGCTCTTCTGGTGCCATGTGTGAGATTCTGTGGATTGTTCAACAAAAACTGGGCTGCCAGCAGCACAAGCAGCTCTTTATTACAGTGAGTATTTCTGAGAGAGCGTATGAGTCTGACTCCTCATGACTGCTGGCTCTAAAGGCATAAAATGTATTGGAGGAGCAAAAAAGTAACAGTATTACCAAGCACAAGCAGAAAGAAAAAACATCCCAGAAAATCTTTCAAAAATTCCCCCACTGATTTCTATTTTCCTCCCAATAACCCTCTGCTAATCCCAAAGCAGGATTTTTGTTTCTTTAAAATAGGGTGGAGGCTATACATTCCCCTTAGGAACCCAGCTGTTTGTTTCCTTCAGAGAGTTTCCCCCATTTCCAGATGTGAGATTTCTAGCATGTCTTTCCATTATTTAAATCTGTACAAATCATTTTATGCCCCTACCACTCCAACATGGTCTTCAGGATCCAGCTACTCATCAGTAAAAATTTTATTAAGATGTTAAAAAAAAAAGTGAACAGAGTTTGAGCATAGAAGTTTCTGGTTATCAGGGAATAACGTACAGATTATCAAGGGTGCAAAGTTTGGTTTAAGATCAGGTGGCATAAGGAATACATAATCTGCAATATCCCCGATTGGGGGTAAAAGGTTGATGGGTCAAAGTACAGGCATTGAGATATGAGGGTATGAAGTTCATAGAGTGGCTATGTTCAGGTATAAACTCTGCAGGCCCCTTTGTGTCACTCTCACATACAGGCAAACATACCCACATACTGATGTTCACACTGAATATTTAATTCCATAACCCACAGTTTGTTTGTGCCAGGATCTACTATTTGACTTACCAAACAGTATTACATTTTAAAATATTTAAACTGTTGCTGGATGAGTTTATGGGGATACTTGTTCACAAATCAATGCAGAGTGTACATTTTATGGCACACAAGTTATGCTGGACTGTGGTGACACCTGTATGTAAGTTTGCCTAACACTTTCCATTAGGAGCCCCTGATTTCAGTTATTTATAATTTTGCCAATCTTTAACCATTCAGGCTGAAATTTTTCATGCCTCAGGCAGAATTATTTTTATTATTTTTATTTTAAATTCAGTAGAAATGATTCAAGCTATTTCTGGGAATGAGATAAGGGAGGAAATAAGTAGTTTTGCTAATGTTAAAAGTATTTTCTACCAGCTCTGGTGCCTCCCAGGTTTGGAGTAGGAACATGAAAATTGTCAGATGGATTATCCTGGCGTCAGAGAGATGCCTTTTGCTGTCCAAATGAGAACCCATCCATATTTGGCCAAATTATAAACATCAAAAAATTACCATTTGCACATGCTCAGTAGAACTTGTTAGAGGTTTGTGGCTACAATCTCTGAACATTCTATCCACACTGAGCAGAACTCCAGCCCTGCATAACTTCCTACATCCCAACCACACGGCACACACTCCTGCAGCTGCCACCCCTTTGGCCTAGGAGAAGGCAGACATTAAAGTAAGCAGAGGTGAGGGGTGCATACAGATCTGCTTCCTGGTTTGGGGAAGCTCCTCTTTCTGCTTCAATCACAGGGGCACTGGGCACCAGGAGGAGACAAGTCCTAGTTTTACTCTTCCACTGACTGGTGGTGTTAATTCTTTACACTTCACAGCCCTTATTGTTGAGCAAAGCCTCATACCCCTACCTTAGGAGGTGACCAGATATCACGGTCCCATTTTACATATGGGGTAATGGCACAAAGTCACCTCTGCCAGAACTATGCATACAACCAAGAGGCTGCTCTAATTTACTGCAGCCTTACCTGGCTGCCTATGAGCCTCTCCCAAGCCCCCAATTGCTGTAGAGTTCCACAAATCAGCCACTTCCTTTTCTTTCCCTAGCATGTCCCTACATCAGTGGCTATGAGAGGAACAAAATGGGGCTGAGTACACTGGAACACGGTAAAGGGGCCATAGCAAGGACTAGAATATGGCCCCAGGTCTCTAGTATGGTAGACCTAAGTCTCATGCACTTGGGCTCACTGCCTTTCAGAATCAATGTGCCAAATTTGTATTTGGCTGTGCTGTCTAACCACTAGGTCACATGCTACCTTCCAGAGACAGGAACAGAACCCAAGATTCTCAACATTCCTTTGCTGTCTAGCAAAGTTTTGTAAGTCACTGGCAAAGTGTATGTCACATGCCTGTAGTGGGTGGTCTACAGACAGGACAATAGCCTAATGCTACTACTAGTTACCCCTTAAACAGAAGTAGCAAAGGTCTGTGTTATGGATCTAAGGTCCTGGATTCCAGCCAGACCAATGATTCATGCAGGAAGTCAATATGGTTCCATAAAATGGGAGTTTGGGTTATTCAATTCACGTTAAAAAAAAAAAAATCTAAAAAGTCACAAGTAAAAAACGTTAAAAGAATGTTAAGACTGCAAAAGAAAAGTTGGGAAATGCCAGAATTAACAACTTTAATTCAGTTCCCTTGTGTATACACAACCTTAATGTTCTTTTAACACAGCTTTCTGCATATAATATATAAATATATGATGCAGTAAATATATCATGGTATGCCATGTAAATATATGTAATGTTCTGGCTAAAATGCTTTGCCTCACACATGTAATGCTGTAGGCCAAGGCTTTTTTCAATCAGACCAAGCAATGTGAAAAGTTAGGCTAAGCCCAGTCATGCCCTCATCTATTTAAAGATGCTTTTTAATGCTGAACTCGTGCTGCCATTCAAGCTTTGAGAGTAACCCAGTATGGGATTAGTGCATTTTAAGTACTGTTCAAAGCCAATGGAAAAGAGGCTTCCAAAGGAGCTGATCTTGTTCCCAAACAATCCATCTTGACTGGAACAGAAGTTGGCTGCTCAAGTTCACAACCATTCAGGACAGACCCCTCTCCCTTCTCTACATATGTCCATTTAAATTCTAATAATTTGCCTGTATACTTCATAACATAGATACTAGTTATATACTCAGCAAGCTTCAGTTTTAATTACTTTATCTAATTGAGAAACAACTACTAGCCATACATTCCAATACAAGATTAAAAATAATATAGTACTGTAATTCAGTGTACATGTTTTAAACACTATTTTATACACTCCCTCTTCATATCTAGATCTTTCATATTTTGCCAGTCTGTTTTTTAACGTCTCATTAAGCAGCTTATATTCTTTGGCTGATGCATTTGAGTCAACTCATCTCAAGCAGATTAGATGGCAATTTGTTCCTATGTTTGCTGCTATGAGATAACAGGCAGCTAAAAATCAGAAAATTCTCAATACAGCTAGACTCGACTCCATTTTTCTCCAATTAGAAAATATTTTGGAGCAAAAATTCATATAGTACATAAATCTCCCATTACAGGCTAACAAACTTTAGCCAAAAAAGTTTCTTAGCAATTCTCTGCATTTGTAGAGGCAAATCAAATTTTTAATTTTACTACTGTATCTATACACAGGTAATTAGATTCTTATATGCATCAGGTTTAATGAGCCATTTGGCAGTTTTAACTTAAGAAGTGTAGGTGCAATAATGTACACATTGTGCAGTAATATCTGCGCCCGATGTTGGATGGAAAAAAAGGATTAACTATACTGCAAGTGTTCCAGTTTTAGTCTTATAGGGACAACAATGAAATTGCATAGATTAACATTTGTAAGTTATATACTTATTGACCTTAAAGGACTGAAAGTGAGAAACAGAAAATGCTGAAATACTTACATTTTCAAAATTGTGTGTGGTATGTCAGGAACAAGTACACCTGCCCTTTCAGATGAGGAAATGTTATTTGTCTTACACCTGTACCATGTTTACTTTAGCTTTCACTTTATTTTGGATCTGTCAACAGCTCCAGCATATTACATTACTTCATACAGAAATAGTATCACAGCTTCTAAACAGCAGTTTCTGCATTGCTAGACACTTAACTAGATGGTAGATTTATACCATTGTTCATAATTAGTTTCTTAAAAAAAGCAAGTAGTCGTTCACCTCTAAATTGGTGATAAACATAGTATGACCAAAAATAATGCTACAGTAGTGAGGGTCAGCTTTTTAAAGGGCACCATCCATTCTTTTCGAAGGCTAGATCAAGATTTACTGAAATTCCAACTAATTTGTGTCTTCCTATGATGGGGTATACCACGGGTCGGCAACGTTCGGCATGCGGCTCGCCAGGGTAAGCACCCTGGAGGGCCGGGCCAGTTTTATTTACCTGCTGATGCGGCAGGTTCGGCCGATCAGGTTCGCCGTCCCGGGCCAATGGAGGCGGCGAGAAGCGGCGCGGGCAAGCGATGTGCTGGCCGCGGCTTCTCGCCACCCCCATTGGCCCAGGACGGCAAACCGCAGCCAGTGGGGGCCGCGATCGGCCGAACCTGCTGCGTCAACAGGTAAATAAAACTGGCCCAGCCCACCAGGGTGCTTACCCTGGCGAGCCGCGTGCCGAACGTTGCCGACCCCTGGCGTATACCAACCCCACACTGAACAGGCCAGGGTTAATGAACTGCTGTGGGCCCACTCAGCCAAATCCCACTACACCTGCACTCACTGCCAGTACTGAAGGGTCAGTTAAAACGAGAGAAAGAGAGTACAGTTACTGGCTGACCAGCAAGGAAAGCAGACCTTGCATGTCCTTTGCGCCTGGAGGAAAGGACCAGCCCTGTACTCCTGCAGGGACAGTGAACTGTCAGAGCCCTCTGGAGAATGGGAGGCCTGGCACAGGACTAGTGAGTTTGTTTTGCACTATTCTTCTGTTTTTGATTATAAAAGGCTATTGTCCCAGGCTAGTCTACCTGGCAGATACCTGTTACGGGGACTGCTGCCCAGAAGGAGTACGGGGAAACTGTAACAATCTCTTTCACCCTGTAGTTTTTCTTGAATCCTCAAGCGCATGGTCACACTTATTTTTTGTAGTAAGTTACTTGAGCAAACATTCACAAGCAACATCCGAAGATAAATCTGTGTCAGAAGTGGAATAAGAATTTCAAATATGATTGGCTATATTTCCCTTTTTAACAAATCAGAGTCGGGAATCACCCCACGCCAAGCAGTCCCCAATCATTCTCTTATCTAATTTCCTGTTTAACAAACAATATGAACAATAAAATTTTTTAGCTAGTTAAGCAGAGAAAACGCAACAGACCGTAGTGTCTAACAATATGCCAGCGACATACTTCAGGTAGGTTTATGCAATATGGTCTGGTACAGACTTTCAAAACTGTATGCTACAGAGGCTGGAAACATGCCCTCTTCTCCATCACCACAGGATAGATTTGACAATATAAAAAAGGAATTCACAGTGAACAGTCAGTCAGTCAGCGCTGCACCTGATTTGGACAGTGGGGGCTGGGATTACTAGCTTTCCCCAGCATCATTTTTAAGGTGCTGCTGTCATGTATCCTTTCTAACAGCAGCAGGATCCATTTCATAAAAGTTTGCACAATTTTCCAAAAACAGAAGTAAAACAACATCAATTCGTATAGCAGAAGAGCCTCTTGGAATTAAAAGGCTAACAGATGGGAGAAAGAAAGATAGCAAAGACTAAGATGAATGCCCCCTCATCAGCACGTAAAGAGTTTTCTCTTGAACACTGTTTCCCATGAAATAATATATAATAAATACTCATGTGATGAAAAGAGAGAATGAATTTGAGAGAATAAAGTAAGTATTTCCATTCTACTGCCACATTTCCCCCTCTCCATTTAGGCAGTCCAACACCTACCCAGGCCTTCAAAAAAACATAATGTACCTCTTTTGAAAGGTGAGCCTGTTCCTTACGCCTATAAAAACAAGTTGATGTTTCATTTGTTGTGCATCTTCTGGAGAGCTACACAGAGTTGAAACTGAAAATGTGAGGTATAAGGACAACTTTGCAAAAGACCACAAGTGAATAAAAACCCCGGCTTTTTATTTGCAGATTTTGGAATGCCCCTATGTTGCATAGGTTTTGCTCTTACGTACCATAGAAATTGCTTTCGTGATACGAACAGAAAATCAATGTCAGGTAAAGCATGGGAGGAAGTAGTACTGCACAACTTATCACACATGTAGAGGTAAATATAATTAAATGTTCTTTTGACTCTAGAATGCTAACCAACATAACTGATACATAAGATGTGTTTAATTACCAGAAGAAAACTATAGAGCACTAAAACAATCACAGTCTAGGTACCTAGTAACTAAAAAACAAACCTTCTAGGGCGAGAATTTGTTCATGAACATCTAAAAAACAAGACTAAACACTTCCTCCATAGTCAACAATCAAGCTATATCCCAGGGAATAATCATGCAAGTGACAACTGAGGAAGAAGAAACTGATTCACAAACAAGGATCCAGAGTAAAGAAATAGCTATTTTTGACAAGGTGACATTCCCTGGGCAGCTGGCAAATCTGCATCCCCCAGGAACTCTGTGATGCTCAGAAAAAAAGCCTTTGGAGCTTTGGCATTCTGTCTGGTACATGTGTGTGTTCCAACAGAAGTGATATTTTCAGCTCAGAACTAAAAATCCAGTCAGGAAGAGACATGCACATTGATACTGTTGCATGTTCTCCATGTTGCCAAATGGCCAAAAATGGACAATGATGTCCAGTCACTTGACGGATCTATTTCTGGACACACCTGCATCTTTGATTGTGTTTAATTCCTTTAATGGAGAGTTCAGCTTTGTGACCAGGAAAAGAATCAACTCAAGAACAGTTTGTATAAAAAACATTGGTGAAGTGCTCTTTATTCTAGAAAATGTGAAGGCTTCCTTGGTCTTCAGGCCTTTTGTGCAAATGACAAGGGTGGGAAATCTATTCAGTTTTCTAAGAGAAGCTGGATAAATGTTAAGTTATGGAATATTAAAGTGATGGTTTAGATGCTTCCAAGACTAAGGGACTAAGCAAAAACATTCCCCATGCTCCTGTTTTAAATACCCTGAGAAACCTTTTACTGTCTTTGCTGTGGTATGTCATAGAAGACCTGAAACAGGAACACTGCAAGATCAGAAGTTTAGAAGAGAAGCTCAATCAACACTTCGTGTTTGTTTAACCACATATCTTAAAGATCTCTCTGTGCACAACTGCTACAGCCCACATCAGATGAGCTACATTTGATGACAGCCTGCAGATGATGAGCATAACTGGGGACTAGAGATAAGGTGAGGGATCCAATGCTATGGAACTTGCTTCCTGAAGTAGTCTACCACTGAACTGCTGACCTTCAAAGTATAAGATAAGACATCTGTTGTGTTCAAGCATTTACATGATAATACAGTGTCACTGGATTACAGATGATCAGGCTGTTTACTGAACACAGCTTATGCCACAGTGGTAGAGTCATAGTGTGTCAATAAATTAACTTGGAGAGCTACACATGTGGTGTAAAAAGCATATCAGTTAGCTTGCCTCAACTTCTCTCACTGCAAGCATGGATGGGGGAACCTGGAAGACAAGCTTATTTTGGTAGGACTGGTAGAAATGCCTATTATTAAGGTTACCCGACACTTCCTATTATAAGACCCTGATTTTACTTACTTATAACTTTGCCAAACTAACCATTTGGGCTGAAAATTTCCATGCCACATGTCTGCCTCAGAATGAAATTTTTTTGGACTTTCAGTCAAAATGGTTCAGCCCTTTCTGAGAACAAGGATAGAAGAAAATATTCTGTTTTCCCCATGTTAACAAATGCTGGTGACCTTTTATTAATGTTCTAGTGCCACCATGTTTTGGATCTGGGACTCAATTTGGTAGAGGGTCTATGCCCATCAAAATCTGCCTAAATTTGACCACGTTATAAACCTTTGAAAAATCTCCGTTTCCATATACTCAAGAGAGACTTGCTAGAGCTGAACAATTAAGACTCTGAAAAGTCGTTGGCTCCTAATGCTGACCACACTGTGCATGCACCATCCCAACAGAGTGACTGAGCATACCCCAGGCCACGGCTACATGAGTTTAGAAAGGCTTTCTCTGTAATGGCTGCTCCAGGCTGAGGTAGGCAGGCCACTTGTCTGGTATTAAACAGGACAGACAGACTTTTCTAGGGTTTGTCCCCCATTCAGTACTCTGACAAAACCAGACATGGTTTTGTCTGGTATCAGGTGGGGGACTCTCTTTTGAAGAGCACGCCACTTTGCCCCCACCAGCATGACCTCACACACAAGGTCCTGGAGGCGGAGTGGCACACTCTTAAAAGTGACACCCCCTCATCTGGTGTGTCCTTGCATGCACAGAGCATGTGAGGTCACATTGGGGGGGCTCTTTAAAATGGCACTCCCCATGCAGCAGGACTTCACCCACACCATGCATCCAAGGTCATGCCAACAGGAGCAGGTCCATGCTGTTCCCGGAAGTACTGGAATGTCCGGTATTCCGGGAAGAGGTGAGTGGCCACCCTAAACCAGGGTCAGGCCAGGCACTGGGAATGAGAGCAGGGAGCCTGTCTCCAATGCTCTCATTGATCCCCCTGCTGGCATCCAGGCAGTGCAAAGGAGGAAGCAGCCTCATTCGAATACAGAGGGGCAAAAAATGGACCGGGGAAAGGGAAAGGAGGAGACTGGGACAAGTAGTCTGGTGAGACTGGGCTGTGAGGGCGAGAGAAGCTGGGAACTGGAGTGGGGATGGGATGCTGGGACTGGTGAGGCAAGGAGACTAGGCCAAGAAGCCTGAGGAGTGCAGACGGGGACTGCGTAGGCAATGAGAGTGGGGTAGGGAAAGTTTGTGGGAGATGGGGCAGGAGGGGCTCAAGCCTGGGGGAAAGGACAGAAGAGTCTGTACACAATAGAGCCCACACCCCTCCAGAGGCTGGAATGGAACCCAGGATTCCTCAGCCTCACCATTCTTCTGCTGTCAGTAAATATCCATGGACCTTACATCCTCCTGTGGTGTTGGACCACATAGAGGATGAATATTGCTATCAGTTACACTATTAGTTCAAGGGGCAGAGGGCTGTACAGTAAATATAAATGTTCCCAATCAGCCGCAGGGGTGTTAATATGCTGCCACACAACAGAACTGTTCTTTTTTCAGTTTGCTTTTTTAAAATCCTAGTAAATTACACACATACAAATCTATGTTAAAACTGCAAAGTCAAGCACTCAAAAGTTAGGACAGGCCAGAATTAAAGTTGCCTTTGCAAACTTTATTTGGCCCCTCTGTGTGAATGCTTTACGATACAATCTTTAATTACAGGATCACACACTTTTTTCAACAGGACCCAGGCCTTGTTCAGTGCACAGGATGCATGGTGCTCACTAAATGAACAGTTATTCAACAGTTTGTTTTCTCCTCATTGTTTAATGTGTGGCCCTAAGCTTTATTTACAGTGCACTGTTCAGACCCTGCTCTGAAGACAGAATTATGAATTTCCTCAGGCAGTTCTGTGGCGCTCATCACTATGATATCCAACTGCTCCAGAAACATGAATTTATCGTCACAAAATCCCTTTGAGATGAAGGGGTGGTATTATCCCCATTTTACAAAGAGGAAGCTCATGCACATCAAGATTCTGGTAAAAAGTATCAACTAATTTTGGGTGCCCAATCTGATTTTTAGGTGCTTAGTATTATATAGCACACACTTCAAGCCACAGCCCCCACTATGCAGTTGTGAGTACTCAGCACTTCTAAAAATCAAACCCCAGGGTCTCAAGTTGGGCACCCAGAAATTGAGGAACACAGAGTTAGTGACCACCTGTGAAAAGTTTGGTTTAAGTGACTTGTCTATCATTATACAGGAACTTTGTGGCAGAGGAAGGAATGGACTCTACTTCCTCAGGAGGGCATTCAACTGTCTTAACCATGAGACCCTCCTTTCTGTTCCTGCAGTCCCCTGAGTCAAACACAATACACCTTCCAACTTCTGCAACAAATGAAGCAGAGGTCTTATACACTACAGTCTGCCTTACCACACAACCCCAATACATCCCCAGAGCAGGTTTGCCCTTTGCATGGATTGCACCAGGGTGTTATGGAAAAAATAACACGTAATCATGTTATTAAAGACTGTATCATGCCACCTATGCACAAGGGGGCCCAAATTAAGGTTACACAGGCAACCTTAATTCTGACATTTCCCAGCTTTTTCGTGCCTGACTTTACAACCTTCACGTTCTTTGAATGCAAGGGTTTTTTTGTGTAGTGTTCATAAAATCCTGGTACCTCCTGCATCCAGAGTATGAAAAACCTACTTACCAATAGCAAGCCGAAGTAGCTTGCCCTGGCAAGCACAAGTACCTTCAGCATCATTTTTTTGCTGAAATTAAGCTATTTTATATATATGCGCGTGCCACACACAACACACACACACTTTGCCATTACTTGGCAAGATGCCATGAGGCTGGGATATTTTCTAAGCAGCAGAAACTTACAGTATACAGCAATTCATCACCTCCTACTATGTGGCACAGGCTTTCCTTGTGTGACATAAAAATAGCTATATCAGAAGTAAATCTAGCACTACTAAGCTCCCTACGCTGAAGAGAGGTGGGGTTGCACACTACACAAATTGCAACGAAGAAAAGTGAGGTTTGGGAATGACAAATTGATTTTCACATTATGATGATGCAGAGTAGGCACCTCAGAGAGACAATGTGCTCATGTTCAGCGCAGGGAAGACTAAAGACCACAATACTCATTCATGTAATGCTGGTGAAGAAGTAAAAGATTAAATCAATTGCCTCTGGGGCAGCATGTATTTCACACCTGTATAGCCACATATAAATGGTTTTAAGAAGTTGTGGTTGCAGAGTGATCTGACACAGGGCTACCCTCCTAACTACAATTCTCTTCCAATGCCCCTACTGCTGCTCATAGCTTATCCAAGCAGAAGAGTGAAATTAATAAGATTCAGATCAGTTCAGAAATCTGTGGGCAGCAGTGTTATTGATAAAAATCATGTCCATTACACCCTGCAGCTTGGGAAAGCTACCAGCAATAGAAGCAGTAGGCACTGAAGTAGTTCCAAGAAGCTGAGGGAGTAGAGAAGAGTAGCAGACACAAAAACCTCCATGACAGCAGCCAGGAGTCTTGGCGGTGAGGGGACGGTGCTGCACTCTTCCAGCAGTGAGATAGGAGAATTTCAAAAGCAGCAGGTCCTTCCGATCAGAGGCTGATACTAAGGGTACGTCTACACTACCCGCCAGATCGGTGGGTAGTGACTGATCTATTGGGGATCAATTTATCGCGTGTAGTGTAGACGCAATAAATCGATCCCCGATCGCTCTCCCGTCGACTGCTGAACTCCAGCTCGGCGAGAGGCGGAAGCAAAGTCGACGGGGGAGCCGCGGCAATCGACCCTGCGCCGTGAGGACATGAGGTAAGTCGAACTAAGATACATCGACTTCAGCTACGCTATTCTCGTAGCTGAAGTTGCGAATCTTAGGTCGATTTTCCTCCCCGCCCCCAGTGTAGACCAGGCCTAAGGTGCTTGTCCTGGTTTACTCTTGTAAACATCCCAACACTTGCCCCCTTCCCAGCATGTGGCATTCAGTGCGGAACTTCTCACCAGAGTACTGCTTGATGATAGGTACCCCACTCACATTTACTACATTGACCTATACGTAGTAGTGAATGGTAAATTGAGCCCTGCATGTCCCTCAGCTCTTTGTGAAATGTGAATATACAGGTCAGCAAGAGGAGCCAGATTTTGCTACTGTCTGTGTTGGCAAAAAATATATGATTGTTGCTGCATGCAAGAGTATTTCTGTATGAGAGAGCAACATATGATAGTGAGGAGACCGAGACTTGTCTTCGCAGTTGCTGAAAATAGGGATCCTGCTAATTTATGACTTTTGACTCTCACCAAGAACAGCACTGAAAGTAGCAACATGGTCAAACCTCCAGTGAAATGGATTAGATTACCTTGGTCTTTTGCGCCTCTCAATTCTAACATCAGTTTTCATTTGTGTGGTTAAAAAACAAACAACCCACACTTCAAAAATCACGATCAAAATCAGACTATTATTAGTTGCCATGCAGACAGAACATTTCTTGGGCACAATCTTGAAAATGAAGTTGTACGAGGTTATTAAATTTGTTTCATTTTTATAATCAGACTGTTCCTTGGGTATACAACTTCTAAAAAAGTGTCAGAGGAGTAAAATTGGAGACAACCTAAATAACTTAATATCAATACATAATAAAAAAATCAGTTTTGGCATCCCACGACAACAAGAACTGCAGTGAACCCTATAACATGTCTGGTGTAAATAAATGTTTTCCCTTACAACTCTGACTGGATCTATTAATTATCTGAATGTTAGAAGTATGTAGAGGGAAAGGTCTCAAATATTCAGACAGAGAATTCTGCAGTTTAAACTTTCATCCTAGTTCTCAAAGCAATATGATGATGTCAGTTCACAAATAGCTTAAGTAGCAAAACTAGAAGTTGGTGTTAGTTGTATCAGGCTACATAACAAGCCTTTCAAAAGAATATGAAGTAACAGAACTAAAATGTAGTTGGCAAGATGCCACGAGGCTGGGATATCTTCTGAGCAACGGAAACTTACAGTATACAGCAATTCATCACCTCCTACTATGTGGCACTGACTTTCCTTGTATTAAACCAAAAATAGCTATAGTAGAAGTAAACCTAGCACTACTAAGCTCCCTATGCTGAAGAGAGGTGGGGTTGCACGCTACACATAAATTGCAATGAAGAAACCCAGGTTTGGGAATGACAAACTGGCTTTCACATTATGATGATGCAGAGAAGGAACCTCAGAAAGACAATGTGCTCAAGTTCAGAGCAGAGGAGAGTAAAGACCATAATACTCATTCATGTAGTGCTCGTGAAGAAGTGAAAGATTAAATCGATTGCCTTCTGGGGTAGCATGCATTTCACACAGGTATAACCAAGATCTTCCATGGTGGTGCCATCTAGAGTAATATGTTTTTTAAATCTTTAAGTTACACACATACACTGGGCAAACATTGAAAGATTTTTCTAGACAAAAAGTCAAAATACTGTTCTGGGAGTGAGCTGGGTTTTTAATTTATTAAAGCCAAGCATAGGAACAGAAACATCAGCCTACTTCCAATAATTTGGCCATTCACACAATTAGTCACGGGTGCACTGATGACATTGAAGTCCAAAACCGACTCTGAACCTCCACCCTTTCCGGGGGATGAGACTAAAGGACACCCAGGACCTTGACTTAGAGATTGTCCACACCTCTTTGATAAAAAAATTATTATTAAAGTAACCTACCACCCACCTTAAGACATGTAATATTCTAACCCAGGGGTAGGCAACCTTTCAGAAGTGGTGTGCCGAGTCTTCATTTATTCACTTTAATTTAAGGTTTCGCGTGCCGGTAATACATGTTAACGTTTTTTAGAAGGTGTCGCTCTCTAAGTCTATATTATATAACTAAACTATTGTTGTATGTAAAGTAAACAAGGTTTTCAAAATGTTTAAGAAGCTTCATTTAAAATTAAATTAAAATGCTGATCTTACGCCACCAGCCTGCTCAGCCCGCTTCCAGCCTGGGGTTCTGTTCACCTAGGCCTGCAGCGGGCTGAGCAGGGCCTGTGGCCGGGATGCC
>NW_020665189.1:4376010-4376958 GCF_002925995.2 Terrapene triunguis | reverse complement strand
AGATATTTGGAGTCCTAGGGAAGGCAGTGGGAGAACGTGTAACTGGCAGGCTTCCAACAAAATTTAACAAGTTATTTCTTATATGCTATTCTTCTCTTTCAATCAAAGTGAGACCTCTCTGCTGGCTTCATTTTCAGATGTAGGGTACGAAGCTTGGGTGCTACATGGGGGTACTCAAATCACTGCATAAGCCCTTGAATGTGTTACTTATCTAAGGAGGGAATAAACATTATATTGGTCCAAAGTCTGGGATTTCACAACTAGCACCAAAATGCTTTGTTAAACTAAGGAATGTCATTAGTATCTAACATCCGGATTTCACATGAAACATCATTAGAAAGGCATGCCCAGCAAATTTGAGATTCATGGCTTTCCAATGGTATAGGGCTTTTATTTCTACACCTGGCAAGTTGTAAGTTGTTGGGCCTTAACATTATGTCACCTTTTACCACCATTTTACCCCTTTCCCTCCACTTTGCTTGTGACATGATTTTAGTGGATCTTGAGAACCACTAGAGATTGCAATTATTGCTTCATACCCTGCCAAGTTTATAAATGGCATAAACACGTTAGCATTTCATGAGAGATCAGCTGCGAGGATTTCGTCTTAAAGGAAGTAGAAGAAGAAAAGGAAGAAAAAGCTAGATGGCAATCAGCACAACGTGATTTTAAGGACTGATACCTCATGCTCTGCCAGAGCTAGATTTTGGCATGATCAGTGCAAATGCTTTAAAGGACTAGTAAATCTTAGAATCATAGAACTGGAAGGGACCTCGAGAGGTCATCTCAACCAGTTCCTTGCACACATGCAGGGCCGGCTCCAGGCACCAGGCACCCAAGCTGGTGCTTGGGGCGGCACCTGGAGGGGGGCAGCGCGGCGCTCCGGCCGCCGGGGAGAGCGGGGCCACAGCCAGGCTCGCCGCCCTCCCCCCGGCGCTCTGGCCGCCC
>NW_020665189.1:4327946-4375910 GCF_002925995.2 Terrapene triunguis | reverse complement strand
CCCCCCCCCCCGAGGGGGGGGGGGCGGCCGGAGGCTTTTTTGCCAGGGGCGGCAAAAAAGCCAGAGCCGGCCCTGCACACATGGCAGGGCTAGGATTATCTAGACCAGTGGTTCCCAAACTGGGGTTCGTGAACCCCTCGGGGTTCGCCAAATGTTACAGGGGGTTCTCGGGGGAAAAAATCTCTAATGGCAGTCAGAGCTGTCCCTAGGGATCCTGGGCAGCATGGGGCCAGCAGCCCAGAGCCCCTGGACTTCCAAGACCTAAGCAGGTCAAAGCAAGCATAGCTATCACACTGAGGAGATTTAAACTTCAAGACTCCTTATAAGAAATGGAAAGGGAGGTGGATATTTTTTGCTCTTTTTAAAATTAAATAGGCAGCTAGTATTGTTTTTAAAATTATTATGAACAATTTTAAGCTTTGCTGTAACGTGCATTGTTTGCCTGGACTGCTCAAGACCTGATGCTTGTGTAGGAGGAACTCTTTGAGTTGGCTTCTTAAATGCTTTCATGCTGTTTCACATCTGATACTCCTTGATGAAACATAGGAGCCTTGTCTTAGAACAGGCTTATTCAAAGTGATACAAGCTACGAAAGTGAGATCTTGGAAGAGTGTTGCTGTTTTCATAATGTAATAAAAATACTGTAATGATAACTAATAATTAATAACAAATAGTGTGTAATAAACATGTCATAAAAACAAATTTTATATTTCCAAGATCACTGCTTTTATAATTTATACTCAGGTAAAGGAGAAAATCCCTAGAAATATTCATTTTTAGGAGGGGGTTCACGAGACTTGGCATTTTCGTGAAAGGGGTTCACAGGTTGTTAAAGTTTGGGAACCACTGATCTAGACCATCCCTGACAGGGGTTTGTCTAACCTGCTCTTAAAAATCTCCAATGACAGAGATTCCACAACCTCTAAAGGCAATTTGTTCCAGTGCTTAACCATCTTGACAATTAGGAAGTTTTTCCTAATGTCCAATCTAAACTGCCCTTGCTGCAATTTAAGCCCATTGCTTCTTGTCCTATCCCCAGAGGTTCAGAAGAACAATTTTTCTTCCTCCTTCTTGTAACAACCTTTTAAGTACTTGAAAACTGTTATGTCCCCGCTCAGTCTTCTTGTCTCCAGACTAAACAAAGCCATTTTTTTTTCAATCTTCCCTCATGGGTCATGTTTTCCAGACCTATAATCATTTTTGTTGTTGTTCTCTGGACTTTCTCCACATCTTTCCTGAAATGTGGTGCCCAGACCTGGACACAATACTCCAGTTGTGGCCTAATCAGCACGGAGAAGAGTGGAAGAAATACTTCTCCTGTCTTGCTTACAACACTCCCAGAATGTTTGTTTTTTTTGCAACAGTGTTACACTGTTGACTCATAGCTTGTGATCCACTAAGACCCCCAGATCCCTTTCTGCAGTACTCTTTCCAAGTCAGTAATTTCCCACTTTGTGTGTGTGCCATTCATTGTTCCTTCTTAAGTGGAGTACTTTGCATTTGTCCTTATTGAATTTCATCCTATTTACTTCAGACCATTTCTCCAGTTTGTCCATATCATTTTGAATTTAAATCCTATCCTCCAAAGCACTTGTAACCCCTCCCAGCTTGGTATCGTCTATAAACTTTAAGTATACTCTCTATGCCATTATCTAATCATTGATGAAGATATTGAACAGAACTGGACCCGGAACTGATTTCTGCAGTACCCTTGATATGCCCTTCCAGCTTGACTGTGAACCACTGATAACTACTCTCTGGAAACGGTTTTCCAACCAGTTATGTACCCACCTTATAGTAGCTCCATCTAGGTTGGATTTCCCTAGTTTGTTTATGAGGTCATGCGAGACAGTATCAAACGCCTTACTAAAGTCAAGATATACCACATCTACCTCTTCCCTCTATCCACAAGTCTTGTTATCCTGTCAAAGAAAGCTATTAAGTTGGTTTGACATGATTTGTTCTTGACAAATCCATGCTGATTGTTACTTATCACCTTATTATCATCTAAGTGTTTGCAAATTGATTGCTTCATTATTTGCTCCATTATCTTTCCAGGTACTGAAGTTAAGCTGACTGGTCTATAATTCCCCCAGTTGTCTTTTATAGATTGGCACTATATTTTCCAGGACTAGAAAACAGAAAGACAAATATTGCTTAGTGCCAAGATGAGCCCCCAAATGTGGAAATGGATGGGCGGACTTAGGCACTCCAGTCTGAAAATGAGCCCTTGTGTAGTGCAGCCACACAGACTAGAGAAAAGCCGATTTCCCATGGAAAAACAGCCAGCTCTCTCTGCTTTGACACTCCCTGCTACTGTCTATACATCACCTTGCTTTCAGGAGGCTTTCCAGCATAGGGCTCAATGAACAGGAGACAAGTGAGTTTGGGTTATTTTTATTTTGATTGTAACATCTGAACCTGTTCTGGAAGCACTGGATGTAACAACATGAGGTCGCTCACTGCAGCCTCTGAAATTTGACACACACAAGAACTCAAACTTGTTCTAACGCAGGAATTTCCATGAGGAAAGAGAGCCCATAAGACTTCCTTGGGGTCCTAAAGACCACGTAGAGCCTATCTTGAGATAGTTCCGCCCCATGTTTGTCTCCTGCATCTTTGGTGTTTGGCCTAGGCTTTGGATTTTGAATCAACCCACCCCTTTTTTCAATTGCAGAGGCTGGAGTAAGCACCATTTCAAATAATAGAAATGTTTGGACAGTATAGGTCAGATTCAGTGGAGCTGCACTCACTTACAGCAGGTCTGAGTTTGCCCCCATACATATGATTCCCCTCGCCTGCTGTTTCTCAGCAAGAAGGGAGAAGGGGACATGCAGAAGTATTGAAATCTGGTTTTTGGCTCATGCTGTCCATATTTTTCCCCTTATAGTGCCACATGAAATATTCCTTTTCCAGTCATCATTAAATAATATCTAAGCATTTGTAACAAAGTGTTAATTATTAGACCATTATGTTGCACATTAAAAAGTGAGGGCCAATCCTGCTGTCTGAACTCATGGTAAAGCTCCCATTGATTTCCAGACTACAGGATCAGACCCTAAATAAATACTATGTACAGTATATCTAAAATAAATATATAATTTAACATGAAAAATATCTTGTTAAATAGTTTCCCTCCCCTGCCCCCATCTAATAAAGCCGCAAAGTAAGTCTCCGCGGAGTTGAAGTCTTTCACAGTTAGTTCCTCAGCGTGCGTTTGAAGGATCCAAATTCAGGTTTGGTTTTAGTTACTCTTCAGTCCCTAGCAAAGCACTAAAGCGAAGGTCCAGCTTTCCATCCTCAGCAGAAGCCCTTCAGCTGAGACTCCTCAAGGAATTCCATTGCTTATTGGAAACCATCAAGCAGGAAGTCGCCTCCCCTGCCACCTTCTTTCATTCCAGCAGATCAGGTTGGCTCATTGAGATGTGTGTTTCAGTGAAGTCATTCCCTGACACAACCCCCAAAAACAGATACTCCCCTTCCACTCCCATTGGTTTTTCAATAGGTCCAATAAACAGAGTCTTAAGTTGCTATGACTGGCTTCTTGGTGGAGGTAGAATCGCTTCACTGCTGAATCCTGAAACACAACAAGGCTGGGTCATTTCACATCACGGCTTGTGCCTTGTGCAAGGTTATGTGCTTTGCGGTGGGTGCCGATCCTCAAAGAACACCCCGCATTGACGCATTGATTCAGGAAAACACTTAAGCTCATACCTGAAACTTAGGAACATGCCTAGGTCAAAGGAACTCAAGCACATGCGTGAATGCTTTCCTGAATCAAAGCCAGAGTCAGTGTCCCATCCATCTGGATGTCGAGTACTCTGAGCTCCCACTGACTTCAATGCAGCCTCTCAGACCTTACAGGATCAGGGATGCAGGTTGGTATTAATAATATGGCTCATCTCCACAGGTACTGATCACCCACAGCTCCCACTGATTCCGTGTGAGTTGTGCCATCAGACCGAACAACTTATATTTACCTTTTTGATAAAGTCTCCCCTGGAATGACACCCACTAATTAGTAATCCCTTCCACATATTAATTCACCCACCCGGGAGACATGACATTTTCCTAATTTAAAAACCTGGAAGCATGTGTGATATCAGCATTCAGACCAGCGGAGGGGACATTTCCCCTTCCCAGCGCCTGCCCACCACTGAAGTGCAGCTGCCTCTGGGGTGAAACAGCCTCTGATTGCCAGTGCAACACTGGAAGAATACCACTACACCAGTGGCTGAGGAAGGGAGTATGGAAGAATGATACAGTAATAAGGTAAGGACACGTGGGAGCGAAAAGGAAGGGCTTTTTAAAGGCAAGATTTAAAGAAGGGAGATGACTCAGTGGGTCATAGGAAGGGAATCCCAGATAGACAGAGAGGAACAAGTGAAGAAACAACCTCCAATTACGGAGAGGGGAGGCCATGACCAGAGGAGTGAGCGAGGGAGTTATGTGGCTCCGAGATCAGAGAGGCAGAGCAGAGGGAGTGGGTGGGGGACCCTGTGAGCAGGGTATCGGAGCAGTAGAGTGGGTTGGAAAGGAGGAAGCATAGAGGAGTATAGAGAGGGACTGGGGGAGCAAGGCAACGTTGGCCTTTGGAAACCAGCAGGGTAATTCAGAAATGGGCTTGGCCGGGAAGCCAGAGATGGGTACAAAGCGATCCATTCACTTTAGGCTAACGGCAGGGCCGGGAGACCCACTGCAAAGTCACGGATTTGCTCCTCTTGGGGCTGAATCAGAGAAATGGGGTTTGTTCCCTATCGGAGCTCTGGTAATAGGCACAGGCTATTGAGCTCCCAGTCTCAATCCGAGAAGGACACATTAGTCATTGTTAGACTGCATGAGAGAACAGAACTGGCCCGGTGTGACAGAACGTCTGCACAACCCATCAAGCTCCATGCCCACTAGCTGCACCTGTCACTGCCTAGCAGGGCCGTGTGCAGTCTTGCAGATGGAAGCTGCCCCTGCCATGCCACAATGCCCATGCTGGAGGATTACCTTGCAGGCCCCCCGATGCCATCAGTGGTTTCCGGTGATGCCCAACTTAATTTTCTCTTCGTTTTCTACATCATAAACTCCTCTTTTGTGACACCTGCAAACACAAGCAGACAGACATTCACCAGCGTGCCACTGCTGCTCTGGTCAGGGTCACGAACCCACCCGCCGCAACAGGAGCCGCCTGGGGCTGTCACTGTTCTCATCTTGGCCATATGATGCAGTGCCACACCTTCCATCTTGGTCCCTCCCTTGGGGCGAGATGCAGGAGGCTGGATATCTCTGATGTCTGGAGAAAGAAAGCAACTGCTTCCCATCAGCCCGCTGCTCCCCCAGCTGGTTTGAGACTGCTGGATCTTCCCTACAGAAGCTAGGGCAGAGCTGGGAACAAACCCAGCCCATGGTGAGCATAAAAAAAACACCCAAGACAAGAAGGACAGAGAACTGGACAGCAAGGTGGTCCAAGGCTATAAATGCCATCGGCCACTGAACCAGGGAGACCCCTGCTCCCATACACAGAGGGCTTGAGCCCCAGGGAATACCAGCAGTGGTGTCAGCGGGGGCAGTTTACCCAGGTTGGGGTCAGGGCTCTGGGTTTAAGAGCAGGCGGGTGTATCCCATGCAGTGCGACCACAGGGAGCCTCCCTCCCTCCCACCCCCGAGTTGCAGGGTAGGTCTTGTGACCAGCACGTGGCAGCCCATTCCCCATCACCTGAGCATCAGCAATGCAGCAATGATGATGAGACACAGAGAGGACAGCACCACCGCTACGACGGCCAACGCTGTGGTGTGGTCATAACTGGTGAAGGGGTTTTCCACGGGGAGAGTGAGGCCGTGGCACCGCTCGCCATGGTACCCTGGCTGGCATCTAGTTTGGGGGGGGGGGGGAGGGAGAGGAAAGACAGTTTAAAAGACAGTAGCAACGGGGCACTCTAGGAGCAAAGTTTTGCCCTGGGTATTAATCATCATCGGAACTGTTCTCCAGCCCCTTCCACCCAAGTGTCACGGAACATCTCCGACCCTCTCCTAGCTCTCAGGACACAGCACGGCCTCCTCCTCGCCAGTGAGACAAGGCCCAAGGCCCCGAACCTTCGCTCAGTGTGTCGATCCTTCAGGCCCGGCATCGCCATTGCTGACCTTAGCTGCACCCTCTCCAGGGCAGTCATCTCCTCCCAGGGACAGTGTCCCTGACAGGTCCCAATATCACCTATTGCTCTCTACTGTCCTCCCCACATCCAATACAGCCCAGCACTCTGCCCAACCCTTTGGCATTGCTGCTGGGCACTGGGCTGGCATTTCCCACAGTGAACCAGAGTGGGTACTGGCCCAAGCATCAGGACGGGGTTTCCTAGACCGCCTGGATCCCCAGCAGGATGGATTCAAGCCTTCAGCCTGAATATATTGGACTCCATTCAGCTGGTCATATGGGGGTCTTCCCCATAAGACTTTTGAATCTAAGGGTCTGTGGAGACATTAGCGATCCCACGACATTTTCAGGGACCTTGCTCCAAAGTGCCCTGCTGGCGTGCAGCGTGCTGTGCTCCCTTTAACTACCTTGCTCCTCCCCAGAGCTGGCCACATTTCATGGGTGAGTAGAACACTGAAATCATTCAGTGCTATGTAAAATAAAAAAAGTGTCAGAATAGCTGCCCCGTGCATGATGGGCTCCCAGCTCCAGCCAGTTCTGTTTGTCTGCCCTGAACCGTACTAGGTCACCTAAACCCTCCAGATCCTGTCACATGCCTTCCAGCGCTCAGAAGCAGGTAAGAGGGGGTGAGATTAGTGGGGAAGCAGGCTGAAGGGGTGGGACCAGGGGCATCACTCCACCCTGACCATCAGGATCAGAGTTTTGTCATTGGGGCACGCTTGAGTCATCCCAGCTCCCGTTAGATATAGGCTGAGAGGAGGCCGTTAAAATATGAGCTCAACTAAGTATCGTCCACTGCACAGAGATCCTTGAATTCTATTAGCATGTCAGGGACGTAGAGCTCAGCACTGGGACAAACCTCTTCAGCTCCCATTTTCAGAGCCTGGAAATCCCATTTAAGAAAGCCAAGGACAGGTCTGACCTCACGCTTGGTAATGGAGATGAAAGAGGTTTGAATGCCTCCTCTGGGGATATTTCCCATAGACGCACTTCTCAAACGGGAGCAAACCAACACTCGTGACCCATGAGCCACCAACCTCTCCTCTGGCCAGGTAATTATTCACGTAACAGAAATAACATCTGCATCAGAGCCAGGAGGCTAATTACCCAAACACCCCTTGCAGTGAGTCAAAGGAGAATCACGTAAACAGCCTAATATACATGCCCCCCCCATAGCTCCGGACCCTTGCCAAGGCCCAATCAGAGGGATGAGCTTCTTGCCAAACATGTGGACACATGCCAGACATCAAGATCAAGTGTCCCATGTTTAGATCGAGCGCCATTAAATCCAGCACATGCCATATATCAATGTCATCTTCAGCCTCCAATCCTCACATTACACCAAAAGCAAAGAACCATAGGAGCTGAAGGGCTAGAAGGTTTCCAGGAAACCCCGAGCCCTCTCCAGAACAAAGTGCTGCCAGTGCCCTCAGCTAACACCATAGTGTGCTACATCAACATGTTCTCCCAACAACCACAGCAGGCAAAGGTCGCAATGAAACTCAAAGCAGCAGCCCTGGATCCGCCAAAGATGCAGGCTGAGCAGAGCAAGGCTGGAATCTCACAACCCCTCAGATTTCTCAGCGGGTGGCTACTGGATACCAGCCACTGCAGCTGAGAACCTCAGACTCCTTTAGATCTTGTTAAAGGCAAGAGCAGTGGCCTTAGTGAGCCACCTCGGAGCTTCTGCTCTCATCAGGGATGGGGGAACTGAGGCAGAAGAATGCTGCTAGGGAAACTAGCTCGTGGGAATGTGGCCTTCTGAACAGTGGAATCTGCCTCCTGCTGAGGTCTGGATGGGTGAGCCTTAATCCAGCCCTGGCCCTTGCCCTCCGGACATCTCCTTCCATCGCTGCCCTAAGGCCTTGTCCCCGCAGGAAGCACTGGTTAAGGAAGAGCGTCCCCAGCAAGATCCATCAGGAGTTCAGTCGGGTGCCTGACTGTCCAGAGAGTCCGTCCCCCAAGCACCTGCTGCTCTCCTGCAAGAGGTGTCATCGACCTTTGCAGCAGCCCAGATAGTGAGCTGCTTAGGACCCTGACAGCAGAGACTGCTCTGTGCTGGCGGCTGCTGCGAGCATCATGTTTCAGGAGCCGGCTGCTCAGGCTGCGTTAGGAATTCCCTCAGCTGCAGCTTCAGGGCAGAGAACGCTCAGAGGCTCCCAGGGCAGCACTCGCTGATCTCCGCAACACCATGCTGCCCCACGTTTCCAATGCCAGAAGGCTGCACAAGACGCGAGCCAGGGCTCTGCGATCTTCAGCAAGTTCTGTGGACAGGCAGTGGTAGCTCAGGGGATGGGTTACAGAGCACCACCAGATCAGTGTTCTGTGAAGTCTGACAAGAAATGAGCTGCGAGGTTCAGGCCAGTGTCCACATTGCAACAAACTCTCGCCAGCTTTAGCTTCCCCTGCCTGTGCAGTGGGTGACTGATACTTCCCTACTTCCTGAGGGTGATAGCAGAGGGAGTCCATTCATGTCTGAAAGAGCTTTGAGCTTCTCAGAGGAAGGCACCCAGGAGAGGCAGAGAATGATTAATTAACAGCAGTAGTTCAGCTCAGGGAAGCAGCTCCAACACGGGGGTAAACAGAGGAATGGCTCATAATGGAGCAGCTTCAACATGTTCCTGGCAGGCTGCCATGCACAGTGCCCTCAAAGCTGTTGTCTCCAACCCTGGCTGCTTGGAGCTGGGACAGAGAGAGTCTGAACACCAAATTCTCCTTCTGCTTGCACTACTGCACTGGTGCAACAGACAGGGCTGTCACATTTGAAGAGGTGGATGAAGAGATTTACTTTCCCTTTCCAGCCCCCAAGCCCCAAACTGCTGCAGAAGAAGAGCAGAGCCCTGCACTAGATGGTCTAGGACAAGGAGGCCTTGAAGGGAGCTCCTCAGAAAGAGGCCTCTGTGCTGGAGAAGACCATCTACCTCATCTCCATGGTGAGACAGTGCCAGACAAGCAGAAGTGATCATAAACTCTAATGCAGAGGGAGAACTTGCTTGCAGCACTCACAACAAATACATCAGCTTACCCAAGAGAATCAGAGATGGAAGAATCCAGTCACGTCTAGCCCCACCTCCCGCTGGCCACTGTAAAAACCTTCCCTACAGTGTGTTCTCCAGGGCTTTCGTTTTCAGCTTCCACTGTTTCCCTTTGAGAAACTATTCCATGGCCTAGTGCAAGGTGGGCAAACTACGGCCCGTGGGCCACATCTGGCCCACTAGCTGATTTAATCTGGCCCTCGAGCTCCCGCTGGGGAGCGGGGTCTGAGGCTTGCCCCGCTCCTGCACTCCAGCCAGGCAGTGGGGACAGGGGCCACTCCGTGCGCACGTGCCGCAGCTCCCGGAAGCAGCCACATGTCCCCCCTCCGGCTCCTATGCGTAGGGGCAGCTAGGGGGCTCCCCATGCTGCCCCCGCCCCAAGTGCCGTCCCCGCAGCTCCCATTGGGCAGGAACTGCAGCCAATGGGAGCTGCAGGGGCAGCACCCCTGATCCCTCTCCCGTGCCCCAACCCCCTGCCCCAGCCCTTATCCTCCTCCTGCCCTCCGAACCCCTCAGTCCCAGCCCAGAGCACCCTCCTGCACCCATAACTCCTAATTTCTGGCCCCACCCCAGAGCCCTCACCCCTTCCTGCACCCCAACCCCAATTCTGTGAGCATTCATGGCTCACCATACAATTTCCATACTCAGATGTGGCCCTCGGGCCAAAAAGTTTGCCCACCCCTGGCCTAGCGGGTCTCGCTGCTAGACTGTGTGACAGTTGCCGGTGCGTATGCCTGATGCTGAACGAAAGCATTTTTCGGTTTTGTCCTTTGAAGACATTATTCAACAGTAGGTTCTTGGTGTGGAAAGAATACTCCGTCACTCTGCCAATGTCAGAATCTCCCAGGGCCAAGTGGATCCTTCCAGCTTCCCCGTTCTCTGTGACTCTTCCTCTACCCCCTCCCCAGCCATCACCAGAGCTGCTACCTGCATAATACACCATGGGACACATTAATTAGATGGGCCCATGAAGATAGGAAAAGCCATGTTCAAGAGCGGACACTGAATTCAGGTGCCTCTGTTGCTGGGTGCCCAGCTTGAGATGTCTATGGTTAGATTTTCAGGATAGCTCAGCCCCCTGCTCCCAGGGCGTGATCTTCAGAGATGCATCATGCAGAACATCCCAGCTCCTACTGACCTCAGCTGGAGTTGGGGGGATCCAGCACTCCTGAAACACAGGCTACAGGCACCTGAGTCTGGATTCCTAAAGTGAGCGCCCACTTCTGAAAGTGTGACTGGAAAGGGCTACCAAGTGCCCTGCAATAGACAAACACGCCACAAAGGGAAGTTGTGTCATACTGACTTCCTGAAGGCTAAACTCCATGCTCACTCAGGGCCCACGGAGATTCACATGGCATCCCTGAATTCAGACCACTGGGGAATTTAATGGAAGGCTGATGTGTGTGATAGAGGGACACACATCTGGACCTGTGCCTTAAACAAGACCCAACAGAGTACAGGGTTGATCACAGGGTGCCAAAGCGATGCAAAAACCCAAGCAGCATGTGAAAACAGAAGAGTATCCTCACAGAGTGAGAGTATGTGGAGCCCTGCAAATCCGCGGATGTATCGTTCACCATGTTTGCAGATCACGGATCGGATGTGGATCCAGATTTTGTATCTGCGCAGGTCTCTAAGAATATGCACTAAAAATATCTCCTACACATTTCCTGTGTGTGGTTTACAGAATTCAAGGAACAATGACTAAGGTTTCCCTAGGTCAGAGATATGCCAATAACTTACATGCAGGATGGAGCTTTCAGTTCACTGATGTATTTGCATTCTCCATGAATACAGAAGTCCTTGTACTTTCGCAGACATGGGTCTCTCTTCTTCCCCTTGCCTTTGCCCTTCCTCCTTTTCTTCCCATTCCCTTCTTTTTTTGGAGTAACCAGACCTTCTGGCTTGGACAAGAAGGCAACTGGAAGACAATTTTAAAAGAACACAAGTCAACTCAACTGTATCCAGCACAGCATTTTGTCAGGCATCTACCTCAGCTCTAGCACCACTGACAGACTATCTGCCCCCAGCCAGAGGTTTCCCCATTTTTGCAGATTTCAACAAATATCAGCGCATTTCTGATTCATAAAGATGCTAAAGGAAAGAAGGGAACAAGTTAGTGCAGATTCAGAGAGAAAAACAGGACAGTACATACCTCACATGTTACTATTATATACGCTGGTTTCCACTGACCACAGAAGATTAAGAATTGAGTCTTTATCTACCCTTTATTTCTCTGATCAGTCTGGTCTTTTGTAAGAGGCTATTCATAGTCCTAATCAGGCTGATTTTCCTGTGGTTACAATGATGGCTTGCACACAGGACACATGCAGTATTACAGGGCACTGGCAGGTCAGTTCAGGCCCCAAATTTAGGTTTTCTGAAAACAAGCTGATGTAAACAGACACAGTTCCATGAAATCTGTCATTTTTGAATTTCAGTGGAAACAATTTTTAAAGTCCAACAATGCCTCCCCCAGCCGTGGTTGCAAATTACTCTGATGACAGCCAAAGCACCAGGCCATCCTGGCTATTCTCAGTCTCCAGGCGAACAGCCTACCAGGTGCTGAGCACCACGAATTCTGAGGGACTTCAGTGGGAGCATACAGCACTACAGCATGCCTCATTGGCTCAGGAACAAGAAGATGGGAACCTTGGGAAACCTGAAGAACTCTTACACTCTATGGTGGTGTCAGTGACACAGCTAAGGAATCATCACCTTGTGCCATTACCACTCTGCATCCAAACATCACACTGCAACATGATGCCAACTTTCAAGCCTTGAAAACCGACATGTTATAAGCTACTGTGTTGCCCCCTGCCCACACACACACACACACACACACACACACACACACACACACACACAAGGCCTGGAGGAAGTGGTATTCCTCACTGAAACTGGGACAGCCCCAGATAACACCGGACATGTGGCAACCATGAGTCAACAGTGTGATGCAGTTGCACAAAAGACTAACATCATTTTGGAGTGTATTAACAGGCATGTCATATGTAAGAAAAGGGAGGGAACTGTCCCACTCTACTCGGCACTGGTCTGGCCTCAGTTTTCTAATTCTAAGGATAGTGAAGCTCTGGAGCAGTTACCAAGGAACGTTGTGGAATCCCCATTGCTGGAGGTTTTTAAGAACAGACTGGGCAAACACTGGTCAGGATGGTCTAGGTTTCCCTGGTCCTGACTCAGCACAAGGGCTGGGCTAGACGACCTGTCGAGGTCCCTACCAGCCCCACATTTCTATGATTAAGGGCTAGGGTCCAATACCCTCCTCACTTGGAGTAAGGCCTGAATCCTCCAGCACCCCGTGGTGGGCAGCAGAATCTGGCCTCCAAGTACCACACAGTGTGGGGGGCCTGGCAGTATCGGCAGGCTCAGACTCCACCAGGGCCAGAGAAATAGAAGAAGGAGCCACCCAGGGTATTGCAGGAGCTTTGCAAGTTCTCACTTCATGAAGAACCACAGAGACAACAAAATGCACAGGAACTGCGTGTGTCCGATGGGAGTCCTGCTGGCTTATCTCCCTGCTGCAGGCACTGTGACCCGCAGGGCAGAGGGTTGCTATCGCAGGGAAAGGGGAAGGATGCTCAGAACCGCACCGTGGTGCTTTCACTTCTCCCTGCTTGCCTCCCAGGCCCTTGTGCCTCTATTCCAGAGGTGGGCAAACTTCGGCTCACGGGCCACATCCGGCCCCCGGGACGGTCCTGCCCAGCCCCCGAGCTCTTGGCCCGGGAAGCTAGCCCCGGTACCCTCCCCTGCTGTTCCCCCTCCCCTGCAGCCACGGGGCCGGGGGGTTGGATAAGGGGCAGGGGATCTCAGGGGGCAGTCAGGGGACAGGGGGCGGTTGGATGGGGCGGAGGTTCTGGGGGGGGCAGGGGACAGGGAGAGTTAGATAGCAGGTGGGGTCCCGGGGGGTGGTTAGGGGCAGGAGTCCCGGGAGGGGGCGGTCAGGAGATAAGGAGCGGGGGGGGTTGGATGGGTGTGGGGTTCTGAGGGGGGCAGCCAGGGGGCAGGAAATGGGAGGGGTCGGATGGGGCGGGGGCCAGGCTGTTTGGGGAGGCACAGCCTTCCCTACCCGATCCTCCATACAGTTTCGCACCCTGATGTGGCCGTTGGGCCAAAAAGTTTGCCCACCCCTGCTCTATCCCCTTGTCCGCAGATCAGAGATCAATGGAACTCTGCAGGTGCAGGACAGAGTCATTTGAGGGAAGCCATCTCACAGGCCTGTCGTTCCGCTCTGGCCAGCAGGGGTCAGTGGCTGGCTCACAGACACAAGAAGTAGGAAGGGTGTGGGGTAAGCCAAGAGCAGAAAATGATGGCACAGACCCCTGCATGCAGAGAGCGTGTTCCAGACTGATCAGTGCCTCAAGATAGCTCAGGGACGTCTCCCTTCCGCTGGGTACAGCTGACAACAGCTAGAGGCATCAGGAGTGATGGGGTTTGGGGGAGGGGCTCCGAGGCCAGAGAAAAACTGAGGGCCCCTTTGAGCTGTGTGTCTCAACCCATCCACGCTGGCCACCCTTCATCAAATATTTTCACAATCCACTTACTTTCCTATAAAGCAAGGGTAGCAATGATCAACCTACGTGATTCATTTGTGTGTGTACTTCGAGAGGCTGACAGAGAACACTGACCCCGGAGGGCAAGGGTGTGAGGGGCAGCCAGATCTTCTCTGCTTTAGACTTTAATAAAATGTCACCCTTGCAATCACTCTGACTGCTCTCCATGACCCACCCCGACTGAGAAGCGCTGCCCTAGAGAGCGTGGAGGAGGCAAGAACAGGTGACTACCACTCCCCAAAGTACTAGGGTCACATCTAAGCGTCCCACTCCCAACTGATCCTCTTCTCAAACCTGACACATCAGAGGCCTGTCAGCTCACCCACACTAGAGCGAGACACCTCTTGCCTTTCCAATCGCTCAATGCTGGCATTCAGAAAGAAGAAATGCACCCACCCCAAGAGGAGCAGAAGGATGTGGAGAAATGGAGAGGAGAGGGTGGCCCAAGGAGCATGGGTGTGAGGTGTGGAGAACTGTGACAGCTAGTGGTGGGCAGAGACAGGAAAGGAGGAGAGTGAGGAAAGGTTTGTGGTGAGGACAGACAGGGAGAGAGGATGAGTCTCCCCAGACTCCACCCCTGTGGTGCAATAGATCAGCCTCGTTTTGCAAAGCTGATGGGCACACAATCACAGATGGAGAGGAACCATGACAAGCCTAGAGAGGGAACAAAAATGAGGAAAAGCCACAGAGCGTAACAGGCAGACGGTGTGCGTGTGTGCAATCTGAGTGATGTCAGTGGAGTTACACTGGTAACGCCAGGTCTGAATTTGTCCCTGTGTCAAATCCTGGTCACGACCAAGCTAACACCCACACTCCCGCTCTATTCAATGGGACCAGCACTTCGCCCAAAGAATGTTAGAGAAACCAGACATAAATGGACAGGCACAGCAGGGTGAAGGTGGACTCAGATGCCCCCAGCTCAGTGACTAACCCCTGGTTGGTATGAGGAGTAGCAGTGTGTGGGCGGTGGGGTGTGACTCACGGGTGGTGACCACTCCAGATAGGGATGGCATGCAATCTCAACTGGATGGATCCACACAGGGGAGCGTCCCAGATGATGTAATACAGAGCGCTCAACCTTTCTGTAGGCGTTTGGGGACCATCCTATAGAAGAGAATAGGGAATCCCATATCTTTTATAGATTTCTACATAGAGGTGCAAAACACCTATGGAACAATCTCCTTCTCTATTGAATGACGTGGGGTTTTAAAGCCATTTCCACAGAGCCCTCTCAGTGCCCTCACTAATCTAGACTGGACGTTTTCCTAAAAGATCTGCTCTAGGCATTATTTTGGAGCAGTTCTCTGGCCTGTGGCTAATCATAATGGTCCCTTCTAGCCTAGGAATCTATGAATCTATTCTGTTCTATAGGACTTTCCCACGAGAGAGGGCATTACTTCAACAACTGAACAGTTACAGGACCCCTTAGCTACCGAGTCTCCCTCTCCTCCTGCTTTGGAGAGGGCTGTGCATTAAACATGCCATGAATGACTGCACGTGACAAAGAACTGCGTGCTGGACCTGGGAAGAGTCCCCAGGGACTAGGAGTAACAGGGATGCAGCACTGGGGATTTGGGTGTTACAGGGAATGCAGCACTGGATCTCGACAGGGGCACTGGGGACTCCAGGATAACAGAAAAGGCAAAGAGCACAGACAAGGAACTACTAAAAACAACTGAACCGACACAAAGCAAATAAGGCAGGAATTTCCGTGGGAACATTCTGGCCTGGCTTCCCCTCCCTCGTTGAATTCCTGCTGTCAGGGCTCTGCACACATCAATCAACAACAGAACTGCCCCCTCAGCTCTGGGGCTTACCCCACTCCTGGCCTCTCCCAGGGACACTCCTTGCCTTTCAGCGCCCAAAAGAAACTCTCCCCAGAGTCAACCCGGCTCTAGTTACAAAAGTTTCTCCCTATCCACCCAGCCTTGCCAATCACACTATGCTCCTCACCCCACCAGCAGCCCCAGGAATAATCTCCCGTCTCAAGCTAGGTCAGCATGTAAGCACCCTCTTAACGCCATACCAGCTCAGCAAAGCATGTGGTTAGCTTTAAGCATGCTCCCTGGAAGCCAATGGGCCATGCTTAAAGTTAAGCACCTGCTTATGTATATTGCTGCATCTGACTCACTCCCTCTCCTTCTCCCGCTCCGCCATGGTATCACACAGAAGATGCAACTTGTGACACTCCCGAGTGGGGAAAGGGTCCCCTAGCACCGGGGTCACTTCCTCCCTTACCCAGGAGATCTCAGCGCTGCCAGAGTTAAATCAATTTCCCTTCAGCAGCCCGCTGCGTTTGTTCCTGAGCTGGGCTCGAACCTCTCACCCTGGATCCGAGCACCCAGCCTCTGGGCAGCCCCAGATCGGGACCCACGGGCTGCCTCCTCAGGGGAGGCCACCTGCCGCTGCCCGTCCCCCGCGCCCGGCGAGCCCCGCACACACGCACCTCTCGGGAGCTCCAGGAAATAATCCCCCGACGAGACCCCGCCGCCGTCCGGGTCGCGCTCCTCCTCCAGCCCGCTCCGGAGCAGCCGCGCGATGGACCGACCACCCCTTGCCTCGTGGAAGCCCGGGCCCCGCAGCACTTCCAGCCCGGCTCCGGGCGCCGCCATGGAACACCCTGCGGGACAGAGAGCGGCGTTCCTGAGAGGACAGCGCCGGGCACCGCACCACATCGCACTTGCCGGACGCTCTCCATACGGCAGCCCCGGGGCCGGGTACCGTATTTATAGTCACAGCCCCGGGCCAGGCCGCCCCCTGGATGAATGAAGCTCGGCGCCCCGGCAGGGCACCGGCCGCAGAGACAGGCGGGGGGCTCGGAACGGCTCCCGGGCACAGCAGGGCCCTGCTGGCTAGGGAGGGGGCTCCTGGAGGGAGGCCAAGGCGAGGGGCTCCCCCGCCAGAAGGAGCCCGGCCCCGGCCCGTTATGCAAGCGCGGCCCCCAGCACCTGGACACTGGGCGCGTGGGCAGAGGGCTCCGGGCTGCCCGGCGGGCTCGGACGAGGCGCGCTCTGCTGCGGTGCCAGCGCACGGGCCATTCGGGGGAGGGGCAAGGAACAAACTTTGCCCGCAGCCGCCGCTCGCGCTCTCCTGCGGGACGGCGCCGCGCGCAGCTCGCCCAGCTCCTCACCTGCAGTCAGAAGGACGCTGACAGCCACGAGCAGCCGCTTCATGTCGCTCCCTGTCCGGCGCGTGGCTCCCGTACTGGCCGCTTCCACCCGCTGGCAGTGCCCGCAGCGCTCTGGGCTCGGCTCTGCGATCGCCCCGCTAGCTCCCACGGCACCCCGCCGAGCTGTGCCGCCTCGCGTTAGACACCGCTGGGCTCCCTCGGCACGGGCAGCGCGCTGCGGGGCCCTCGGTCCTGCCAGGCGCCTTGCTCTGCCCGACCTCCCCGGCGCACACGTGCCCAGCTCCCAGCAGGAGCCCTCTCTCTCTCCCACCCCAGTCTGTGCCAGCACCGGGGTAGAGGCTGGAGGGTGGGGCCATGCTGGTGTGTACGCCACGCCCGCTGAGGGCGGGGGGTGGCGTGAGTGCTCTGGGGACTGAGTGGGAGGGGGATTCCCTCTGTCAAGCTGGTGCTGGGTGACTCAGGTCCCCTTACTTTGGGGGTGAGACAGCCAGGTTTCTTGGAGGTGGGGGCAATCTGCAAGTCAAATGTAAAAGTATAATCAGGCATGCCAAAAAATAATTTGAAGAGCAACTAGTAAAAGACTCAAAAACTCACCGCAAAAAAAATTTTTAAGTGCCTCAGAAGCCGGAAGCCTGCCAAACAAGCTGTGGGGCCACTGGAGATCAGGGTGCTAAAGGAACACTCAAGAAAATGTCATTGCAGAGAAACAAAATTAATTCTTTGCATGGGTCTTCACTGCAGAGGATGTGAGTGAGGGAGATTCTCACACCTGAGCCATTCTTTTTTGGTGACAAATCTGAGGAACTGTCCCAGATTGAGGTGTCAATAGAGGAGGTTTTGGAACAAATTGATGAATAGTGATTGGTCACCAGGACCAGCTGGTATTCTGAAATAACTCAAATATAAAATTGCTGAAATACTAACTGTGGTAATGTACCAGATGACTGGAGGATAGCTAATGTGACACCAAATTTAAAACAAGGCACCAGAAGCGATCATAGCAATTACAGGCTGGTAAGCCTAACTTCAGTACCGGGCAAATTGGTTGAAACTATGGTAAAGAACAGAATTATCAGACACATAGATGAACACTCTACATTGGGGAAAGAGTCAACTCAGTTTTTGTAAAGGGAAATCATGCCTCACCAAGCTATTAGAATTTTTTGAGTGGCCCAACAAACATGTGGACAAGGATGAGCCAATGGATATAGTGTACTTGGACTTTCAGAAAGCCTTTGACAAGGTTCCCCATTGTAGGCTCTTAAGCAAAGTAAGCATTCATGGGATAAGAGGGAAGGTCCTCTCATGGATCAGTAACTGGTTAGAAGTCAGGAAACAAAGGTTTGGAATAAATGGTCAGTTTTCATAATGGGAGAGAGGTAAATAGTGGTGTCCACCAGTGATCTATACAGGGACCGGTGCTGTTCAACATATTCATACATGATTTTGAAAAAAGGGTAAACAATGAGGTGGCAAAATTTGCAGACGATGCAAAATTATGGAAGATAGGTCCAAAGCAGACTGCAAGGAGCTACAAAGGGAATCTCACAAAACTGGGTGACAGGGCAACAAAATGGCAGATGAAATAGTGTTGATAAATGCAAAGTAATGCACATTGGGAAACATAATCCCAACTATACATACAAAATGATTGGATCTAAATTAGCTGTTACCACTCAAGAAAGAGATCTTGGAGTCATTATGGATAGTTCTATGAAACCATCCGCTCAATGTGCAGCGACAGTCTAAAAAGCTAATAGAATGTTAGGAACCATTAGGAAACGGATAGATAATAAGACATAAAATATCATAACATCACTATATAAATCCATAGTACACCCACACCTTGAATACTGCATGCAGTTCTGGTTGCCCCGTTTCAAAAAAGATATATTGGGATTGGAAAAGATACAGAGAAGGGCAACAAAAGTGATTGGAGTATGAAACAGCTTCCATATGAGGAGAGATTAAAAAGACTAGCACTATTCAGCCTAGAAAAGAGATGACTAAAGGGGAGTATGATAGAGGTCTATAAAATCATGACTGGTTGGAGAAAGTGAATAAGGAAGTGTCATTTACTCCTTCACATAACACAAGAACCAGGTGGTACCCAATGACGGCAGGCGGCAGGTTTAAAACAAACATAAGGAAATACTTCTTCACACAACGCACAGTCAATGTGTGGAACTTGTTGCCAGGGGATGTTGTGAAGGCCAAAAGTAAAACTGGGTTCAGAAAAGAATTGGGTAGGTTCATGGGGAATACGTTTATCAATGGCTATTAGCCAAGATGGTCACGGATGCAACCCCATGCTCTGGGTGTCACTAAACCTCTGACTGCTGGGACTGGGCAACAGGGGATGGATCACTCAATGATTGTCTGTTCTCTTCATTCCCTCTGGGGCACCTGGCATTGACCACTGTCAGAAGTCAGGATACTAGGCTAGATGGACCATTGGTCTGACCCAGTATGGCCGTTCTTATGTGTGCTGATGGCAGCCACTCCTTCCACCTTTCCTTCCCAGTGTGGGGTACCCAGCTGCTCCCTCTTCCCTTTGGGGTTTGTACTTCCTGTAAGGAGTAGGGCCTCTCCTGCTGTTGTCTTCTCAGGGACTGGGGGAGGTTACAAAAGATCTCAGGGTCCACCCTGCTGGGTGCTTTTCTCCACATTCCTCACCTGCTCTTTGGAGCTGGTGCTGTGCCAGAGAGCAATGCTTCACCAGGCCGAGCGAGCCCAGCTCCAGTCAGTGCTGGTCCCATGGGTTTGGCTAGGATAGCATTTGCATGCTGGGGGTTGGAGGATGAGGGAAGGACAGTGCCACTGGATCTGAGCTTTGACTCAGGGGCGAGTCTCCCAGACAGCTTCTAGAGGTAGCTAGGTTGTTATCTGAGGCCTGGTCTACACTACGAGTTTAGGTCGACTTTAGCAGCGTTAAATCGACTTAAGCCTGGACACGTTTACACTACGAAGCCCTTTCTGTCGACTTAAAGGGCCCTTTAAACCGGTTTCCTAACACCACCTCGACAAGGGGATTAGTGATAAAATCGACCTTAGGGGGTCGGAATTGGGCTAGTGTGGACGGAATTCGACATTACTGGCCTCCGGGAGCTATCCCACAGTGCTTCATTGTGACCGCTCTGGACAGCACTCTCATCTCAGATGCACTGGCCAGGTAGACAGGAAAAGCCCCGCGAACGTTTGAATTTCATTTCCTGTTTGCTCAGCGTGGAGAGCACAGGTGACCATGCAGAGCCCATCAGCACAGGTAACCATGATGGAGTCCCAGTCCCAGTCCCAGGATCGCAGAAGAGCTCCAGCCTGGACCGAACGGGAGGTACAGGATCTGATCGCCATCTGGGGAGATGAAGCAGTGCTCGCCGAACTCCGAAACAGTAAAAGAAACGGCAAAACATTAGAAAAGATCTCCAAGGCCATGAAGGACAGAGGCCATAACAGGGACGCGCGGCAGTGCCGCGTGAAAATTAAGGAGCTAAGGCAAGCCTACCACAAAGTCAGAGACGCAAACGGAAGGTCCGGGGCAGAGCCGCAAACATGCCGCTACTACGCGGAGCTGCATGCCATTCTAGGGGGTGCAGCCACCACTAGCCCAAGCGTGTTCTATGAGTCCCTCTCTGCAAACGGGGAAGCGGGTTCGGCGGACGAGGAAGATGAGGATGGAGAGAACATAGATAGCTCACAGCAGCAAGGAAGCGGAGAAACCAGTTACCCCAACAGCCAGGATATGTTTGTCACCCTGGACCTGGAAACAGTAACCCCCGAACTGACCCAAGACCCTGAGGGCACACAGGGGACCTCTGGTGAGTGTACCTTTGTAAATATTACACATGGTTTAAAAACAAGCGTGTTTAATGATTAATGATTAATTTGCCCTGGCAATCGCGGCCAGTACAGCTACTGGAAAAGTCTGTTAACGTGTATGGGGATGGAGCGGAAATCCTCCAGGGACATCTCCAGAAAGCTCTCCTTCATGTACTCCCAAAGCCTTTGCAAAAGGTTTCTGGGGAGGGCTGCCTTATCCTGTCCGCCATGGTAGGACACTTTACCACGCCAGGCCAGTAGCACGTAGTCTGGAATCATTGCATAACAAAGCATGGCAGCGTATGGTCCCGGTGTTTGCTGGCATGCAGACAACATCCATTCCTTATCGGTCTTTGTTATCCTCAGGAGAGTGATATCATTCACGGTCACCTGGTTGAAATGGGGCAATTTTATTAAGGGGACATTCAGAGGTGCCCCTTCCTGCTCTGCTGAACAGAAATATTCCCCGCTGTTAACCACACGGTGGGGGGGAGGGGTGAAGTGACCATCCCAGAGAATTGGGTGTGTGGGGGAGGGGAGTTAGTTGGGTTTGTGCTGCATGTTAAACCTGAAATCGCAGCCCCTCCTTTTACATTGCAAACCCATTTTAAATGGCACGGGTGCTTGGTATGGGAAATGAGGGCAGAACTGTTTGAAACCATCCCCACATGTTAAGAAGGTTAAAAAAGCCCAAAGACTGTATGTCTTACCATGGCTGCCTGCAAGCTGAAATCTGTGTCCTGGCACTGCGTGAGTGATCTCTCACACCAAACCAGGAGACTCTCAATATAAGAGGAAAAATGCGACCTTGTAACGAAAGCACATGTGCTGTGTGATGTTGTGAACAGCAAAATCTAACGTGAAAGAGTCTACCCATTGTTCTCTAAAATGTATCTTTTTTAACAACCTCTCCCTTCTCCACCAGCTGCAAATCTTACTCCTTCGCAGAGGCTAGTGAATATTCGAAGAAGGAAGCGAAGGACGCGTGACGAAATGTTTACTGAACTTCAGACTGCCTCCCACGCTGACAGAGCACAGCTGAATGCGTGGAGGCAGTCAATGACTGATTTTAAAAAAGCCCAATATGAGCGAGAGGAGAGGTGGCGTGCTGAAGAGGAGAAGTTGCGTGCTGAAACGCGGGCTGAAGAGGAGAGGTGGCGTCAACTTGTAATCAGAAAGCAAGAGTCGATGCTCCGGCTGCTGGAGCATCAAAGTGATATGCTCCTGCGTATGGTTGAGCTGCAGGAAAGGCAGCAGGAGCAGAGACCGCCGCTACAGCCCCTCTGTAACCAGCAGCCATCCTCCCCAAGTCCCATTGCCTCCTCACCCAGACGCCCAAGAACACGGTGGGGGGGCCTTCGGCCACCCACTCACTCCACCCTAGATGATTTCCATAGCAATAAGTTTTAAAGTTTTAAATTGGAGTGTGTCCTTTTCCTTCCCTCCTCCCCCACCCATCCCGGGCTACCTTTCAAATTATCCCCCTAGTTGTGTGCTGAATTAATAAAGAATGCATGAATGTGAAGCAACAATGACTTTATTGCCTCTGCAAGTGGTGCTCGAAGGGGGGAGGGTAGTAGGGGAGGGTGGGGTGGTTGGTTTGCAGGGAAGTAGAGTTAACAGGGTGGTGGGGGAGGGGCAGAGGGTTCATCAAGGAGCAACAAACAGAAGTTTCACTCCGTAGCCTGGCCAGTCACAAAACTGGTTTTCAACGCTTCTCTGATGCGCACCGCGCCCTGCTGTGCTCCTCTAACCGCCCTGGTGTCTGGCTGCGCGTAATCAGCGGCCAGGCGATTTGCCTCTACCTCCCACCCCGCCATAAATGTCTCCCCCTTACTTTCACATATATTGTGGAGCGCACAGCAAGTAGCAATAACAATGGGGAGATTCTTTTCGTTAAGGTCTGAGCGAGTCAGTAAGCTGCGCCAGCGCGCTTTTAAACGGCCAAATGCACATTCCACCACCATTCGGCACTTGCTCAGCCTGTAGTTGAACAGGTCCTGACTGCTGTCCAGGCTGCCTGTGTATGGCTTCATGAGCCATGGCATTAAGGGGTAGGCTGGGTCCCCAAGGATCACGATAGGCATTTCAACATCCCCAACTGTTATTTTCTGGTCTGGGAAGAAAGTCCCTTCCTCCAGCTTTCGAAACAGAAGAGACTGCCTGAAGACGCGAGCATCATGTACTCTTCCCGGCCAGCCCACGTTGATGTCGGTGAAACGTCCCTTGTGATCCACCAGGGCTTGCAGCAGCATTGAAAAGTACCCCTTGCGGTTTATGTAGTCGGTGGCTTGGTGCGCCGGTGCCAAGATAGGGATATGGGTTCCGTCTATCGCCCCACCACAGTTTGGGAATCCCATTGCAGCAAAGCCATCCACTATGGTCTGCACGTTTCCCAGAGTCACTACCCTTGATATCACCAGGTCTCTCATTGCCCTGGCAACTTGGATCACAGCAGCCCCCACAGTAGATTTGCCCACTCCAAATTGATTCCCGACTGACCGGTAGCTGTCTGGCGTTGCAAGCTTCCACAGGGCTATCGCCACTCGCTTCTCCACTGTGAGGGCTGCTCTCATCCTGGTATTCTGGCGCTTCAGGGCAGGGGAAAGCAAGTCACAAAGTTCCATGAAAGTGCCCTTACGCATGCGAAAGTTTCGCAGCCACTGGGCATCGTCCCAGACCTGCAACACGATGCGGTCCCACCACTCTGTGCTTGTTTCCCGGGCCCAGAATCGGCGGTCCACGGCATGAACCTGCCCCAGTAACACCAAGATTTCCACATTGCTGGGGCCTGTGCCTTGTGAGAGGTCCATGTCAATTTCCTCATCACTATCGTCGCCGCGCTGCAATCGCCTCCTCCTCAGCTGGTCCTGGTTTGGCTTTGGCATGTCCAGGAGGCTCTGCATGTTTTCCAGGACAATGCGCGTGGTGTTCATAGTGCTCAGAATTGCCGCGGTGATCTGAGCGGGCTCCATGATCCCAGTGCTGGCTATGGCGTCTGGTCTGAAAAAAAGCGCGAAAGTAGTATCTGACGGACCAGGGGAAGAAGGGAGGGAGGGAGAGAGGGAGGGAGGGGCGAGTGACACCGCGTACAGGTACAGGGAATTAAAATCAAGAAAGGTGGGTTTGCATCAGGGAGAAACACAAACAACTGTCACACAGAATGCCCCCCCCCCCAAAGATTGAACTCAAAAGCCTGGGTTTAGCAGGAGGGAGGGGGGAAGCAAATGAATGGAGAATAAATCTATTTTTTACATCTTAAGACGACGGTGCAGCATGACTGATAGCCCTTGGCATTTTCTGGGTGCTTGGCAGCAAATACTTGGCGCTTGGCAGTAAGCCTTCAGGTATATTGCACGATCTGATGCCCACTGCAGTATGACAACGATGGATACCAGTCGTAATATACTATCTTCTGCCCAAAAGGCAAGGGGTTGCTGCTGTGTAGCAATGTTGCCCCATCCTGCGAATAATACATCTGATAACCATCATCATCAAGGCAAGGGGGCTGGTGCAATGCAGCCCCACGGCTGCCAGCCCCATGTCTGCCAGCACCCAGATAGCCCTCGGCCTCTTCTGGGTGCTTAGCAGACAATATTGGGCACTTGGCAGAAAATAGCATACTACGACTGATAACCATCATTGTCTGCCCGGGTGCCCATGATCGACAGCCACTGCAGTACGATGACGACGGTTACCAGTCGTAATATACCATCTTCTACCAAAAGGCAAGGGGCTGGTGCAATGCAGCACCACGGCTGCCAGCCCCACAGCTGCCAGCACCCAGATCGCCAATGAAGGCTACCAGTCATGCTGCACCGTCTACCGCCAAAAGGCAGTAAGCTGCTGCTGCTGTTTAGCAATGCAGTCCCACGTTTGCCGGCACCCGGAAGAGATATGGTGACGGTGAGCTGAGCTGAGCGGGCTCAATGCTTGGCGTGGTATGTTGTCTGCACAGGTAACCCAGGTAAAAAGGCGCGAATCTATTGTCTGCCGTTGCTGTGACGGCGGGGGAGGGGCCTGACGCAATGTACCCAGAACCCCTCGCGGCACTGCTTTGCATCATCCGGGCATTGCGATCTCAACCCATAATTCCAATGGGCGCCGGAGGCTCCGGGAACTGTGGGATAGGTACCATAGTGCAATGCGCCGGAAGTCGACGCTAGCCTCGGTACTGTGGACGCGGTCCGCCGACTTCATGCACTTAGAGCATTTTAGGTGGGGACACACACAATCGGCTGCATACAACCGGTTTCTATAAAACCGGCTTCTATAAATCCGACCTAATTCTGTAGTGTAGACATAGCCTGAGACAAACCAAGAGGTGCTAAATCTAGGGTGTCCTCTAAGAAGAGGTTTAGAGCCAGCCAGGGAGGGGAATGCCCATAGCACCGTGTGCTGATCTGGTGATCACAAAAATTACTACCTTACTCTGGCACTTAGCATCTAGGTGCTTAGATGCTCAGGTAATGGGCATAGTATAAGTACATAGACAGATGCCTTCGCTCCTTTCAGGAGAGTAGTGGCATTAACTCTGCCAGGCAGGCCAAATTCCAGCTCAGTTACTGAGACATTCTGTTGACCTAAAATTCTCCCTGCAGTTTCAGTTAATGCTGAGCATGACGATCCACTGCCCTTGGCAGGGCCAGCTCCAGGCACCAGCCTGGCAAGCAGGTGCTTGGGGCGGCCGCTCCAGAGAGGGGCGGCACGTCCAGCTATTCGGCGGCAATTCGGCGGACGGTCCCTCACTCCCGCTCGGAGCGAAGGACCTCCCGCCGAATTGTCGCCGCAGATCGTGATGGGGGGTTTTTTTTTTTTTTTTTTTTTGGCTGCTTGGGGCGGCCAAAACCCTGGAGCCGGCCCTGGCCCTGGGCTAGGTGCAGTCATTACACTGGTGCAAAGAGTTACCAAATCAGAACGGATTTTGTACCCTCTTTGCACTCGCTTTCTACCAATGCAAATGACTCCACAAGGGGTGGGGCAATGGAGCATCAGGATCTCGGTGTTCTTCATTTCCTGTTGTGTATTATTTCTGTGTGCTGTTAGACAGCTGCAGTGCTCTACCCAAGAGGGGGCTGCATTTCACTGGTGGGGAAAGTAAATTCATGCATTAATTAAATCAATCCCTTAGCTTTCTCAAAAGACCGTTATGAGGCTTAAATTGTTAGTACCAGTAAAGTAGTAAAGTGCTCTAAGATCTTTGCATGAAAAGATACTAGCGAAGTACAAAATATTGTTAATGGTGATTCACAGTCATTTTGTTGATAATCATAATACTTCCTCCAACAGAGCAGCAGGATGTCTAACTCTGCATATGCACAGACTCTATGGGTAGCTGCTTCAGCAACAGGACCTGGGTGATGTTGTAGACAGCTCAATGAGACCTTTCTGTTCACTGAGCAGTTGCAGTCCAAAAAAACAAACAAGACATTAGGTTGCAGAAAGAATGGGATGGAGAACGATGGAAAATATTATGTCTTTATGTAAATCAATGGTGCAGCCTCATCTAGATACTAGTTCTGATCACCCCAGCTCAAAAAGATGTTGCAGAATTAGAGGGGTTCAGAAAATAGCAATGAATATGATTAGGGGCCTGGGAAAACTCTCCTATGAGGAGTTTGAAAAGATTGGGATTGTTACCTTAGAGGGGATTCAAATAAAAGAGGTTGTGATAAAAGTATATAAAATACTGAATGGTCTAGAAAAGGTAGATGAGGAGCTTTTGTTCCCCCATCTCAAAGAGACATTCAAAGAAGCTACAAGGTGGCGAATTTGAAGCTGATAAAAGGAGACACACTCTCACTTGGTGCATAATCAGATCATAGAACTCAAAGCCAGAAGGCAATGTTGAGGCCAAGAACCTAGCAAGATTGAAAGAGGGGTTGGATGTGTCTATGTATAACAAGACTACCCAGAGTTACACCAGTGAATGCTAAGAGAAGAGCATTGCATGGAAGATAAAACCTCGTGCTTCAGGCAATCGCTGACTATGAAACCTAATCTGGGGGTCAGATCATTGCACATCTGCTAGGTGCTTTCACCTTCTGCCGAGGCATCTCACGCCAGCCATTGCCAGAGACAGGCTACAGACTAGCTGGACCATGGGTCTGATCCAGTCTGGTCGTTCCTATCTTCCCCTGAACATTTTGACATATGTGTTTGTCTTGCCATTTTAAATGTAATGTTCATAGACTCAGAGAGGCAGATTTTTTGCCGAGCCTCCCAAGAGGCACAGCCAGAAAGCATGGCCTGGGTGCAGGGCAAAGCTGGTTTTATACTACCTGTGCACTGCCCAGAATCAGAGCTGCTGTGGAGGCCCAACTAGCCCCAGGGGTTGCTCTAATTTAGGGCAGCCTATCAGGAACTGGCTGCAGAATCCCCAAAGCACTGAATGCTACAGGTACGTCCCCTCTCACCTTCAACCACACCCCCTACACTGAGGCCTGCAAGGAGGCAGAGCATAGAACCCATATGTTGGCTCTGTGCTACTCCTGCAGCAGAGAGTTCTTCCCTGGGCCCTGGGTCTCCCCCTGCCTTAGGGTTTCTCTGCAGTTGGCACTTTGCTCATGTAAAGTCACTGAGTCACTTGTTACGCCGCTTGAAAACAAGGGACAGGACTCCGATGAACATTTGTTTCTGAGGTCCCATGTCCATGATGCTAAGGGGTACGTCTTCCCCAGAGCCATTTGATCTGACCTGAGGAGTAGGATTGCTGCATCTAAAGCCTCACTCTTTGGCACCAACTCAGCACGTCAGGACATTGGGATGTTTGTATCAGTCCTGAAAATATTTCAGGTCCTAAAAATTGGGGCAAGTGGCAAGTCTAGGAGTGAGAGAAGCAACTGGCACCATATGGAGAAATGGTGGCCATTCTTCTTGCCAAGGGATCAAACACCTGTACCCAGCTCAATGCCTAGATGAAGAACCCCTTACACAGCGCTATCCACATCATCGCCAATGCCTCATGTTCATCAGTCTGAGTCCAGCTGGCTCCTTCCATTCCCAGGCACCCCCTTTTTGTTGGTTCCACTCTGCCACACACACGTGTTCAGGTTCGTTGTGTTTCTGTGAATGACCCCTAGCTCTGTCTGCCCCTGCCATGGATGCTGGTACCTTGGCTCAACCTGTATTTGGCCTAGATCCCATCCTAGGTGACTTGTTATTAAACACTGCTGATGCTAAGCGTTGGGAAAGCAGAGATGCTTTGCATTGTTCTGAGTCATCACCTGGCCCCCTCGGATTGTTCCTCCTGCTGAGTGGAATTCCCAGGCCCCAAAATCTAGCTGTCAGTTTCGGTGCAGAGAGGTCCATTAACAGTGTGATTACAAACCCTGTGGTTGCTGTTGTTGTCTCTAAGGAACATGGCCAGATCTGGCAACTCCCATTCACACCCAGTTTCTTGCCCAGACACGACCATTGTAATTATTTGTTTGTTGAGGGCTGTTCCTTCCGGCTCCTCCAACCTTCATTAGTGCTTACAGACTTTGGCAGCCAGGAGCTATTGCACAGACAAAACGATTTTATCATAACACTCCAATTCCCACGGCTCCGCACTGGCTTCCAGTTCAACAGGGGTTGCCCAGAAGAGGCTGCACTGTTTATTTCCCAGGTTATGTAACTGCTTCCGTAGAGGATCCTTTTCCCCGGTGGTTTGCTGCCGCGTTCCACTGACATCCTAGAGAAGCGTGTGACATATTTGACAGGTGGGGCTGTGCGGGAGGCGTGTTTGGGCTGCCTTACCTGGCACATGACATAGCAAGGGAGAGAGTTAAGGCACATAGGAAGCTGGCCGTTTGATTGGCTGGGAGTGTTTTGCCTGCTCTGCTCCCCAGAACCTATGAAAATCCTGGTCTCTGTGTGAGAACTATTGGCTCCGCTCCTCACACATGTTTAGGCACCGGTTTGCTATGGTCACTGAGTAAAGAAAGCATTGTATTCTGGGGCATGGAATCTCTGTGGGTCACAAACCAGGCAGGTCAAGGATAAAATAATTGAGATGGTGCAATATTCTGCTTTTTTATAAAGGATAAGGCTTAAAGTTGGTGGTTCTTTTTTTTTTTCTAATCTTAGAAATATCAGGAATGGTAAGTCTTGTCTTCTCTGGTGTTGGTGCTGGGCTCATTAGTGGGCTCAAAGGTGGACTGTGAGATTTGGGGGGCTGAATCTTTAACAAAGACATCTTCCCTCCCAAGTGTTCCAAGGGTGTTCGAGTTAACAGAACCAACAGCAAACCGAGAGTTTTAAAGCCAGAACAGAAATCACGTCTCCGCTGCAGTAATCAGCTTTTGCCTCCTTGGTATCTCTGCTGTCGTCATCGTTCCCAGCTCAACTCAGTGTTGGTCTCTGCTGGAGGCAGACACCAGGAGTTATTTCCAGCCGTGCCCCGAAGCTCTGATTGGCTGTTTTTTTCCACTTCCCCGCCTCCTGGGAAAGAACAGCCAATTGGAGCTACTCCGGGCAGCAGAGTGCTCTCTGCCCCTCCCCTCAGGAGCTGAGAGAAATGTTTGGGTAGGGGATGGGTGAGAGGGAGGGGCTGCCACCATTTTCACAGTGCGGGAGGATGGAGCAGCTCAGGGTGGCTCGTGCCGTGCAGCCCATCAGTTCTCCTTGTAGCCCAGAGGCAGAACTGAGGCGCTGTGTTTTCTGAGCAGGCAGTCACTGGGCGCAGGTGCCCAGGGAACAGAGCTCCTGTCCCAGCTGCTGCCAGGATTTTGCCTCTGGTGTCCAGTACTGCCCCAGGGTGGCAGCGTGGAGCGCCTTCGTCAGTGGCAGTGTCCTCAGCTGTTCAAAAGGAACGGGGTCAGTCAGCCCTGGGTGCCTCCTCTCACTGGGCAGCTGTGGCCACCTGCCAAAGGTGCCGTGTAGCCCAGAGGGTCGCCCTCCAGTGCCCAGGGCCAGAGCAGGTCTGATGCTCCCTGGAAGCCTGGCGCTGTTGCCGGGGTAACAAGCCCTGGGAACTGTGGTTCCTCTTAGGCTGCAGCCTCTTTCTGGTGCTCCATCACCCACCTCATGAACCCATTCATTTCCCCCTGGTGTGTGTGGGGGGTTGGGGGCATATTGGGGGAGCCTGGCACTGGGGGATGGGGAGAATAGGGGCTCACGCAGCCCCTGGCAGGAGGGAGATGGGGAAAGGCCCAGAGATAATGGAGAGCAGACAAAGCCTTTGCCATGGGGTGAGGGTGGGGGACAGGGGATGCCAGAATGGGTGGAGGGGATCATGGGGGGGGGGAGATTGGATGACCTGGTATGGGGGGGAAGGAAGGAATGAGGGAGGGAGGATTAGGGGCACACAGCCCTGGCATGGGGGAGAATGGGGGGATCCTGGTATGGGAGGAGGGGAAATGGGGCGCATACAGACCCTCTGGCCGGGGATATTGGGTGGAGTTGCAGAGAGTCTCTGCAAAAGAGGGGGATGGGAGGGTGGTGCATAGGTAGCTTGTGGGGGGACGGAGGGATGCAGGGAGCCCCTGGGGTGTGCAGTGACCTTGGCCTGTACAAGCTACCAAGTGCGCAACTCACTCATGCAGATGGGCTTCACCAGCCCCTCCAGCTCCCAAGGCCTCATCAGAGCAGGCGCCTCCCAAGCTGGATCTGAAGCAAACCCCATGCAGTGCAAAAGTCATCCCCTTCCTGGGCTTTGGCTTTCTTAGCACAGACCTTAACAATCCATGATAGCTGCAGCTCTAGCCTCCTGGCTCAGGACTTCTCATCCCCAACACTAGACCTTCTCCTTCACAGCCACTCCCCGCTCCCTGATATCTGGGCGGGGAAATGTCTCTCCTTAACCCTTTCCCAGCAGGATCTGTTACAGAAGTGCTGTATCAAAGAGCCATTTCTGTACACAGATGTATATGGAAAGAGCAGGTTCAATAAAGTTGTAATGCTCTGCAGATGGCTTCCTGAGGCTGGCTCAGAACAGGATCCACACCTGCTAACAGGGTGCTTCAGAGTGATAAAAATGGGTTCCCTGAATCCCTATGACAATTACTGTGCTTTTGCAGATACATTTTTTCTGTATTTTGAACTGTGTTTCCCTCGGGTTACTTTGTGAAAGACCCTACACAAACAACTGGGGAAACTGACTAACTAAGGGATCCTGCAAGGAAACCTGTGAAACTGACCATACACAATGTGCTGTCACATGCACAAAGTAAATTGTAAAGACAGCAAGTTAAAGATCCAGCCAGTCTGGCAGCTGGCCTCCCTTGATCTCTGCCTCCTTGTGTGTATATGTTACAATGCCATTATTAATTCCCTGATGCCATATTACTTCTACACAGGCCCCCTGCCTCATTCAGTGCACAGAGTGGACTGAGCACAGTGAACGAAGCAGCTGTTTAATATTTATACTTATCCTCACACATACTTTTATGAGTCATTTAGAATGAGGCAGGGCTCCTTCAGGGAGAGATTTGTCCCATTCAACCCTCCCTGCCCCATCATATTCTGCATGCACCTACACATTAAAAATGAAATTCCATTCAGTTTTCTTATGCAACTCTGTGAAGGGCTGAAAGAATGAATACTGACTCAGAAATTCCACTTAACTCACAGCATATACCCATACATGGGCAGTGCCAATAGCCCACTAGAAGCACACTCCTTAGTAAAGCCGTTTTATCAGAGAGCAAACACAAGCATGGAGTATGGCTGTGATTTGCAAAGCCATCTAGGAAATTTGGATGCCCAGTTCCCCATAGTTGAGGCAGCAGAAAGTAAATGCAAACTCCCTTTTTCAGACGCCTGCCACTGGTGCAGCAGTAGGAGGAGCTGGACAGGGAGGTCCAGGGAATGCGCTGATTGAAGGGAAAAAAGGATGAAGTGTAAAACAGGAGAGCAATATGTGAACATAATTGGATGGGTTTATAGTGTAAAATCTCCCCAAACCTGTCTGAGGACCAGATACACGAGGAATGGCCAAGTGACAGCCAGGCCAGAGATCAAATCCCATAATGTATTGCACACCCAGAGGAAGATTCCCTCCAATTCCTAGTAGTCTGGGGTGTGGGGGGCTGTGTGGATCAGAATCCCCAGTAAGCACTATTCAATAATCGATCAACCCTAATGATGGACCCAGGGGAGGTCATGGGCAGGCCAGAGGCTGCTGGGGGGAGGGGGGCATTAGGGAGGAGGGGAGATGGCCCATGATAGGTCCCCTCTCTTACAGAGCAATCCTCAGACTGAAAAGGCCTGAGCCATTGCAATGCAAAGCACCTGTTCCTTTGGGACATACTCATAAAAGGAGTTCCTTTGGGTGCAGTGTTGTGGAGAGGCTCCCTCCTGTGGCAAGATGGAGAATTACAGTCTGGCTACAGCTGCAATGATCGGCCTGTCACAGCTCTCTGTCACTGACTCCGGCAGGTAAAGTCCAGCGCAGCCCCATCACTTGCCAGTCCTGCTGCCTCGTGGCTTGTGCCAGCCTCAGATCACCTGTGTCACCTTCCTTATGTGCACTCTCCCCATCGCTGTCACCCATCTCTGCGGCGCTGGGAGCCGAGGAGAGGTGGCGTTTGGGCCATTTATCTAACCCAGCTGCCGAGTCAAATCCCTGGAAAGGCCCAGCGAGCAAAGTGGCTTGGTAAAAGCAGGACTAGGAGCAACAGCTATGCACCGCTGGGACACAAACCTGCAGCGTGATATGCTAGGGGAAGCCACAAAGCATCAGCAAGGCCTGAGACTGCAGATCCAGAACCACCCTGTCCCGGAGCAGTGGAGAGCCCAGTGGTGGGATACCAAGAGCAGTTGTGGGCATTGCAGCACCACAAAGGGACAGACAAACTGGCGGCACTTAAGAGACAAGCCCCAAAACAACACAGAGCCCTGGTCCATGCTTGGGGCTCACAGGCGCTCCCATGATACTCGTAACAAACCAGAATAAAGGAGAATATGGACACAAAGAACCTTGAGTGTGGGGGGTAGGAGAGCTCGCGCCAGCTCCTGGCAGAGCGCAGGTCCTAGGGAGAGGCACTGCCCAGGGTAGGCCAAGGGGCTCTAGGTAGAGGTGCAAGAGGAGGCAGCATGGTCTAGCCGAGCAGGCCCTGGCGTGGGCAATAAACAAAAATTCACGGAAACCTGTGACCCGTCCCTGACTTTCAATAAAAATGTCCCTGACAAAAGTGTTAGGTGGGTTCAGCACCCACTGCTGCTGGGGCTCCCGGGTCCCCCACCGCTGCATTGCGTGGGAGCTCCGGGGTCCCCCTGCCCATGGGGCTGGGCTGCTACGGGGTCCCCTCTGGGGCAGCTGGGAGCTGCAGGGTCCCCCAGCCACTGGCCATGGTTGGGCAGCTGCAGGGTCCGCCAGGGAGTCCCCGCTGCCTGCCAACTGGGCAGCTGCAGGGGGGTCCCCTTTGCCTGCCATGACTGGGCAGCTGTAAGATCTGCCGGCTGGCCGCCATGGCTGGGCAGCTGCAGGGGGGTCCCCCCCACGCGCCGCAGCTGGGCAGCTGCTCAGAGTCCCCCACCCCCTGCGGTGGCTGGGCAGCTGTGGGGTGTCTCCCGCCCCCTGCGGTGGCTGGGCAGCTGTGGGGTGTCTCCCGCCCCCTGCGGTGGCTGGGCAGCTGTGGGGTGTCTCCCGCCCCCTGGCAGCTGGGCAGCTGCAGGGTTTGTCAGTTGCCCAGCCAGCAGGCAGCACGGACTCCTCGCAACTGCCCAGCCACAGCAGGCGGCAGGGACTCTCCGCAGCTGCAGGGTCCACCAGCTCCCTCCCATGGCTGGGCAGCTGCAGGGTCCCCCCCACCAGGGTGGGGGCTGGGAGCTGCGGGGGCGGGGCTGGCTGGGAGCTCCAGCCCCGGGGCAGAAAATGTCACGGAGGTCAATGGTGACTTCCGTGACCTCCATGACGTAGCCTTAACTATGGACCATTCCCTCATTGGAGCCACTGGAAGCCCTGCTCCAGGAATCATTTACCAGTAGGGATGTGTCTTCACTGGGAAGGGGCGGGGGGTAAATTCCAGCTTGGGCTGACATACAACAGCTAGCTTTGATTTTTAAAAAAAAAATTCCATCGCTGTGGCAGCACAAGCAGCAGGATGGGTCAGCTGCCGAGGTCATACCTAGGGTCTCAGACGGGATTGCACTGAGGGAGTATATCTACACTGCAATGTAAGCCTAGGGGTACTGGGATGTGAATCAGCCCACCCTGGGTTAGAGAATCCAAGGTTTACACTGATTGTCAACCCTAGGTTAAAAATTTTCTAACCTGGGCTCTGGCATCCACACATTATATGTCTACACTACAGTGCTTTTACTCAGGCACAAGTCTAACCCTCCTTCCATCTACACACAAATCATGCTTAACCCAAGTCTCAGACCCAGGGTCCCAGGACCCCACAGGGGTGGAGGGGTTGGAGGCTGAGTCAAGCAGGGACTCTATTGCTTTGGCAGACTGGAACTGGCTGATGCTGCTTATGACACTCAATATAGCAGCAGATGCCCCCTATGTAAACTGACACTTCTGGAGCAGGGCCACAAGCACAGACTGGTGGGACCACATTCTCTTGCAGACCTGGGATGATCACAGTAGATCCAGAAATTCTCATGAAGAAAGCTACATTTCTGGGGCTTTGTGAGCTGCTTGCCCAGCCCCTCCAGTACAAAGACACGCATGAGGGCAGCCATACTGGTTGAGAAGCAGGTTGCTATAACAGTCTGGAAGCTGGCCACACACTGTTACAGGTCTGTTGCTAGTCAGTCTTGTGTTGGAAAGTTGACTGTAGGTAAAGTGGTGGCAGAGGTTTTGGAGGCAGTCAGGGTGTGGTTTACCCCAAGATGGTGGGCATCAAACATATTCCTGAAGTAATTGCTGGCTTCACATAAGAACATAAGAACGGCCATACTGGGTCAGACCAATGGTACATCTAGCCCAGCATCCTCTCTTCTGAGAGTGGCCAGTGCCGGATGCTTCAGAGGGAATGAACAGAAGAGGACAGTGATCCATCCCCTGTCGTCCACTCCCAGCATCTGGCAGCCAGAGGCTAAGGGACACCCAAAGCATGGGGTTACATCCCTGACCATCTTAGCTAATAGCACTGATGAATTTTATTCTCCATGAACTTATCTAATCCTTTTTTTAACCCAGTTTTACATTTGGCCTTCACAACATCCCCTGGTATCAGTTATTCTTATTCATTTTCTCCACACTATTCCTGATTTTGTAGACCTCTATCATATCCCTCCTTAGTCGTCTCTTTTCCAAGCTGAAAAGTCCCAGTCTTTTTAATCTCTCCTCATATGGAAGCTGTTCCATACCCGTAGTCATTTTTGTTGCCCATCTCTGTACCTTTTCCATTTTTAATATATCTTTTTTGAGATGGGGCAACCAGATCTTCATACAGTGTTCAAGGTTTAGCTGTACTATGGATTTATATAGTAGCATTATGATATTTTCTGTCTTATTATCTATCCCTTTCCTAATGGTTCCTAACATTGTTAGCTTTTTTGACTGCTGCTGCACAATGAGCAGATGTTTTCAGAGAACTATTCACAATGACTCCAAGATCTCTCTATTGAGTGGTAACCATGAATTTAGATCCCATCACTTCATATGTATATTTGGGATTATGTTTTCCAGTGTTCATTGATTTGCATTTATCAACACTGAATTTCATCTGCCATTGTGTTGCTCTGTCACCCAGTTTTGTGAGACTCCCTTTGCAACTCGTCGCAGTCTGCTTTGGACCTAACTATCCTCTGTAATTTTGTATTGTCTGCAAATTTTGCCACCGCACTGTTTACCTCTTTTTCCAGAATATTTATGAATGTGTTGAATAGCACTGATCCCAGTACAGATCACTGGTGGACACCACTATTTATCTCTCTCTATTGTGAAGACTGATAATTTATTCCTACCCTTTTTTCCTGTCTTTTAACCAGTAACTGATCGATGAGAGAACCTTTCCTCTTATCCCATGACAGCTTACTTTGCTTAAGAGCCTATAGTGAGGGACCTTGTCAGAGGCTTTCTGAAAGTCCAAGTACACTACTATATCAGCTGGATCTCCCTTGTCCACATGTTTGTTGACCACCTCAAAGAATTCTAATAGCTTGGTGAGGCATGATTTCCTTTTATAAAAGTTGTGTTGACTCTTTCCCTACAAATCATGTTCATCTGTGTGTCTGATAATGCTGTTCTTTACTAATGTTCCAACCAATCTGTCTGGTACTGAAGTTAGGCTTATTGGCCTGTAATTGCCAGGATCGCCTCTGAAGCCTTTTTAAAAAATTGGTGTCACATTAGCTATTCTTCAGTCATCTGGTACAGAGGCTGATTTGAGTGATAGGTTACATACCACAGTTAATTGTTCTGCAATTTCATATCTGAGTTCCTTCAGAACTCGTGAGTGAATATTATCTGCTCCTGGTGACTTATTGCTGTTTCATTGTTTAATTTATCAATTTGTTTTTTGACAGAATGACGTTTTCAAACTGCACTGGAGCTATTGATGGGACTCCTGTGCCCACAGTTTGCCCTCTTCAAGGAGCCTGAGTCCATAAACCACAAAAGGCACTACTCCATTGCTATGCAGGCCCACGTGTACCACAGAGGGTGATTTATGAATGTCAACATGGGCTGCACTGTGAAAGTTCATGATGCCGGGGTTTTCCACTGGTCAGGAGTCTACATTCGTGGGCAGGCTGGGCCACTAGTCCCACCAAATGACAATGTCCTAAATGGAGTTACTATTCCCACTGTAATTTTGGGGACCCCGAATGCCCCCTTTTGCCTTGGCTTGTGAAACCGTACCCTGATCTTAGAGGCCCTGGCAAAAGACGGTGTAGTTACACTCTCAGCAGGTGTAGAATGGTTGCTGAATGTGCTTTTGGCAGATTGAAATCCCGTTGGCGATGTTTACAGACCCATTTGGATGCCAGTGTCATCCCAATACTGTCCGCATCACAGTGGCTTGCTGTGCTCTTCATAAACTTTGTGAAGCCAGGGCTGAGCCATTTCCCCCTGAATGGGCGTATGACAGCGAGGGGCAACTGAGTCAGAACACTCAGCCAGAAAGTGCTCCAACCACAGCTGGACCCGGGGAACAGAAGTCAGGGTGCTCTGTGCTCCCACACTATGGAACTTGCCTGGCCCAATGGAAGAGGGAGAATAGTACCTTTATGGATGTGCTTGGGGAGTGGGGGGGAGGCTGATTGCTTGGGGGGCGTTCAGGGCTTGGGGATTGCCATGCAATGTACTATGAATGACCTGACCGGTTATCAAGTGGGGCAGAGGAGCGGTTGATTTGCAGTATGGATTGATGCAAGGCAGTGATGGAAGTGATTGCTATAGATGACCACACCGACGGATAGTGTTTGCATACTAATTCCCAGTTGTCCCTGTCACCTTTCTTATCTGAAATACACAGTATGTGATGTCATGCAGTGACAGCAATAAACTTTCTTGACATAATAAAAAGCTTTATTTATAAACATGTATTAGAAAAGTACACCATTAAACCACTGCCCGCCAGCTGGCCGCCGTTACCACGGCACACCAGCTGGAACAACAGTAACTCAACAAAAAAAAAAAAAAAAAGAAAGAAGTACATGAACACTTGCAAGCAGCGAGACATCTGCCTGGCCCCCTGTTCTCCTTTCCCTTCCTTCCACGTTTGTGGCACCCTTGGTGCCAGGAGAGGGGGTCAATAGGGAGGACTGCATGGGCCACAGTTGCCCTGCCCAGCCAAAGAGGTGTCCAAGATTTTCCCAGATGGCAGCTCAGAGGTACTACAGCCATGGTGCGGGCGCAGCAGGAACTGGTAGTCTCATGGCCAGTAGTGACAGCAGCCACTCAAACAGCTCTGTTTTCCTCCCTTAGCTACCATTCCTGTTCCAAGAACTGTGAAGCAAACATTTGCTCCCGCATATCCTCAAGCTATGCAGCCAGCCTGAGCCTTTCCTCTTACCTGGCATGTCCCAGGTCTTGTATCCAGGCCTGGGAGTCCCCAGATAGCTGCCACATCCTGGCTGTGATGGGTTGGATCACAGAAACCCCCTTGGGAGCTGCCACCTGACGTACCAAGACTACCCCTGCTCCTGTTTTCCCTGCCAGCTCAGGACTCCAGCACCCTGTCTTGCTGAACCAGACACTCCCGTCTGCTCCAACACAGACCCAGGGTCTGAATCACTTGTCCCAAAGCTGCAAGTTTACCTGAAAACAGCTCACAGAAGTGTGCTTGTCTTTAGCACTCAGATGCCCAACTCCTAATGGGGTCTAAACCCAGATAAATCCGTTTTACCCAGCATAAAGCTTATGCAGGGCAAACTCATAAATTGTTCGCCCTCTATAACACTGATAGAGAGATATGCACAGTTGTTTGCTCCCCCAGGTATTAATACATACTCTGAGTAAATTACTAAATAAAAAGTGATTTTATTAAATACAGACAGTAGGATTTAAGTGGTTCCAAGTAGTAACAGGCAGAACAAAGTAAGTCACCAAGCAAAATAAAATAAAATGCGCAAATCTATGTCTAATCAAACTGAATACAGATAATCTCACCCTCAGAGATGCTTCAGTAAGTTTTTTCTCAGGCTGGACACCTTCCAGGCCTGGGCACAATTCTTTCCCCTGGTACAGCTCTTGTTCCAGCTCAGGTGATAGCTAGGGGATTCTTCATGATGGCTCCTCTCTCCTCTTTTGTTCTGTTCCACACCTTTATATATCTTTTGCATAAGGCGGGAACCCTTTGTCCCTCTGGGTTTCCACCCCCCCTCACTGGAAAAGCACCAGGTTAAAGATGGATTCCAGTTCAGGTGACATGATCACATGTCACTGCAAGACTTCATTGCCCACTTGCCAGCACACACATATACAGGAAGACTCACAGGTAAATACAGCCATCTGCGGATAATGATCCTTGTTAATGGGAGTCATCAAGATTCCAAACCATCATTAATGGCCTACACTTTACATAATTACAATAGGCCCTCAGAGTTATATTTTATATTTCTAGTTTTAGATACAAGAGTGGTACATTTATACAAATCAGATGATCATACTCAGTAGATTATAAGCTTTGTAATGATACCTTACAAGAGACCTTTTGCATGAAGCATATCCCAGTTACGTTATATTCACTTATTACCATATTTTTCTAAAACTATCCCAGTTACATTATATTCACTTATTATCATGTTTTTATAAAACCATATAGACTGCACAATGTCACACTGGCCTCCACCCAAAGTCTGCTGAAACCTTGTGGGCTGAGAAGCTAGAAGGACTATAGCCTCAGCCAAGGCCCCGCCCACAGGAGCCCTGATTGGAGGATCATCCAGCTCCACCTATTGGTCCAACTACACTATTTAAGCCAGAAGGAGGCCAAAGTTGTTTGAGCAACAAGGTGATTGCCAGTTGTGGCTGTATTGGATCCTGCTTGTGCCTACCTCCTGCACCTGACCCTGTTCCTGCTCCATTCCTTGCTCCTGCCTATGCGCCTGCTCCATGATTCATCCTTGCCTCTCCTCCAGTTCCTGCCCTTACGCCTCGCCTCCAATCACCAGTGACCAGTCCTGGCTTCGACCCCAGCCTCTGACTTCTGACTCTGGCCCAGGGGTGGCGAGTTGTATGGGCCCGTGGTGCCTGGGCACCAGCAAATTCAGGGCCTGGGGGGCCCAGCTCCACCAATGTTCGGGACCCTAACACCCCCTCCCGCACCCTCTTCTGCACCCCAACCCACTGTCCCAGCACAGAGCCCACATCCAGCACCCAAACTCTCTCCCAGAGCCTGCACCCCAGACCCCCTCCTGCACCCCAACACCCTGCCCCAGCCCAGAGCCTGCACCCAGGACCCAAACTCCATCCCAGAGCCTTAGGCAGGTGTGTGTGTGTGTGTGGGGGGGGGCAGGACTTGGACCTGTTCTGGGCACCACCAAAAATTATACAAACCTGCCACCCCTGACTCTGGCTTGATCCTTGGCTCCGGCATTTGCTATCTGACCTCGGCTCTGACCCTCTGCTTTGATTCCTGGCTCTGACTCTGGCTTGACCCCTGGCTCTGGTAATCAGCAGTTGACTCTGATGCTGGCCCTCAGCTTTGTTCTCCGACCTGGATGCCAGCTCCAACCACTAGACCTGACTCCTGCTCTGACTACAAGGCTGGACTGCCTACATCTTCGTCCACAATATTGCCTCTCAGCATGCCTTTCCTCTAGCCATAAGTCCCTCTGTCTTTGGCACTGGACCTGCTTGTTGGCCTGTCCAGAACTTCAACCACAAGTTCATCATGGAAACATTTCCTCTTGGAATGGTCCCTGAAAGTCAGTTGGGCCAGGCTTCTGCTGCCATGTGGGTGAGCTGTGGAGATGCAGCAGCCTGTCGAGGTTGAGGGGTCTGGAATGGGACAAGACACAGAAGGTTATTATCTCCAATAGTTCAGTGCAGGAGCATAGAAAAAATCCATGTGGAATTTCAAGGGCACAAAATGATACTTTTCCAAACTGAACATCAGTATCTTGTGAGAGGGATGCTCAGAGCACGGAAGCTCCCTGGACACAGCTGGGTTCATCACAGCAAAAGAAGCGCAGAGACAATGATACGTTACAAAAATCAAAGCTGCTCTTTATTTTTCCCCTAAAAATTGCAGAAACACTTGGGGTTGGGGGGAGGGTGCCATCAGTACCTGTGTTACAAAAGCACTGTCTGTCATTTCAGGCCTTCGACATTTTGGAGGACATAACAATTCTAGTGGTGCCCAATTGGCAAAGGGAGATGTTATTCCAAGAGGCAGGTGGGAAACCCATAGGGTGTGCAACCCAATTATGGTGACTGAACAGCATATCTATGAGTGGAGGGGGCTGTTCAGCTACTGAGTTGGCCCTGGAAAATACACCCTTCCCTGAAATGTGATTGCCTCTCTGGGATTCCTGCTACAGGAGAAGTTTGCAGCTACCAGCACCTGGGATCAGGTCAGAATTCATAAGGGAATCATCAGGCTGCTGCATTAACTTCCACAGGGCTTAGCCTGTTATGGCTGCATGTGAACACATGGCTGGACAAAATTTCAAATGCCAGTTGTGTGTTGTAACCCATGGCCTGTGTGGACTACACGTCACTGAAATGGACTAGATTTGTAAATGGAGCACATTTCCATTGCTGTTCTCTGTTTCCAGGTGGCTCATGACCCCGGTGAGTGGTTACCCAGCAGCGTACTGACAGGCATGGCAATGTAAGGTGGTTATTTATAGGAAACAGGAATGGCTGTAGCAGAAATCTGCACTTTCTGGTAAAATATGTCATTTCAAGCCTTTTTTATTGTTTACATTTCCTGGTCGCCATTTTGAATTCCACATGGTGGGGGTGGAGGGACACCAAGACTCTGGCGCACAATCTGCCAGTAGCAGATACATGGTGCTAGCTGGGGCTTGCAATAACTTTTGCATTGGTTTCCAGAGTGGAAATCCCTCCCATTCCTGTAGTAATAAACACTAACATAGAGCCAGAAACTTACCAGGCTCTGGGGCGGCTTCTGTGTCTGCTGCTGGTTCCATGGCTGGCTGTTCCTTGGGGTCGGGGCGGAGTTAGGTGTAGGGTGTCCCTTAAACAGCTCCTCCGAGTATGGCCCCAGGATGTGCTGCTGCAGCAAAGCCTCCTCTGGAACCGGTTTCAGGAACAATCACTTTGCCTGCCTCTCTCTGCACCTGCTGCTGGCTCCCATCAGTCTCATGCTGGATTCTGGGGCTAGCAGGGCACTATCCGGGCTGGCCAGGTCATCATGCACCACCACTAGTTCCAGGCTGGGCACAGTGCCTAGCACCCTCAGAAAACAGGCATGATGTTGGTGAGTTGCCTGAGATGCGGTTCTGGTCCCTGGTTTGCCAGTATTTGCTCTTGAGCTACTTAATCTGCTCCCTGCACTTGTCACCCAGTCCAGTAAATTTCCAGCACTGCCAGCTTCTCTGCTATTTGCTGGTATGCGTGGTCATTCCTGGTGCTCTTACTAAAGTCCCTTGTGCTGCTGGCCTCACACCAGAGATCTAACAAAATCTGGCTGTGCTCCCGTGACCACAAAGCAGGGCCCTCTGCAAAGGGCTTCTTCTGCTTGGTCTTCACAGCAAGCACAGAAGGTTCTTGAAGGTGTGTTCGCAGCTCAGAGGTCAGAAACCAATGGAAGGGTTAAGTGCTGACCCGCCGAGCTACAACAAGAGGGGTTGCGTCTGTTTCCCTGGAGTTGACTGGTGCCTCTGGGGATAGAGAGGACAAAGGAAGCTGACCCATGGGAGCATGGGATGCTTTTGGTGGACTTGGGAGGCTGTGTCTACACTGTAAAGCAATAGGGCTTGAGCCCTGGGGCCCAGCTTGACTCAAGCTCAAAGCCTCCTCCCCTGCAAAGTCCTAGGCCCCTAGGTCCGAGCCTGAGTGACTTCTGTGTAGATAGAAGGGGGCTGAGCCTGGGCTTACATTGCAGTGTAGACGTACCTGGGTGGCTAGTACCTCCTGCTGCTTTTGCAGGCACGGCTACACTTTTTTTGGCATGCTCACTCACTCAGAGCTAGTGCAGCATGTCTGCCCAACCTGGACACTACACCTGTGTACAGATGCAGTGGTACAAAGTGGGTAAACTCTGTAGTCTCCTAGGGAGAAGTGATTAAACTCCATTTACCATGTTCATCCTCGTCTAGACTACTGACCATCCAGTTCCAGAGCAGACATGCCCTTCGTTGGCCAAAAGCTAGAAGAACAGATTGAGTGTAGGCAGCAAGCCTGCCTGGCCTGGGAGGTGCATGGATGGGTGAGATGGCAAGTCGCTCTAATGAGACTTCCACTGGGAACTTGCTTTTGATTATTTTGCAGCTGCCCAACTGCTGAGCAATGTGCTGATCCCTTAACCTGGGATCTCTCTCCCTTGTACTGAATGAACGGCTCATTGTGAGGATTAGAAATTCGTTCTAGTCCCTTCCCACAAGTGGGAGAACCAGGGAACCAGTGCTTTACACTGGGACAGGCGCTCACACAGCCCTGGCCTCGTCTCCCTGCTTCTTCCTAGCTGAGTGACAGCTGTCATGTCCCCCAGATTTCTTTCAAGCAAAGTTTTGGGCTTTGCAAAGAGGTGCTGGTATAGCAGTGCTGCTGCTCTGGAGTTACAGTATCCTATACCCCCACCCCTTGTTCTCCAAATGAAACATGATACCCCACATGATCTTCCAGGCCGCTGGCTGCACCCTGCCCATCTAGACTAGCTGGTTACAGTACAAACAGCCTGTTTGCTCATGTGCTGGGGGCGTGTTGCAGTATTTGCACTGTATACAAGGAGGTAGCTTGTTATCTTGGAGAAAATTGTAGCAAAATGCCCAGGGAAGCTTGTTATGTCTGAGTGAGTGAGTGTGTTGTAACAACACGGCCATCTCCTCCTAAAGCCGGCCTGGTCTCCTGAGCGCCAGCGTTGTGCTATGCACAGCTACCACGGTAGAGACTGTTCCTGCTGGCCCTGGAGAGCCAGGGCCTCTCCACATCCCCCCGAGGGTGACACATGAGCCTGCATGTAACATTCACGCCAGCTCCAGCCAGTACGACTGTGTGGGCTGCTGCTTCCCTGCACCCAGGAGCCTGGCCGGTGTGGGAGCCTGCAGCTCTTGGCATTTCTGCCACGGGGGAGCCGCTGGCAACATGGTGAATGACAATGCAGCTTGGCAGGGTGCCTCCAGCCTGGCTGATAACTTGGTCAAGTGGAGCTCCAGCTGCCAGAAACCGCCAGGGTGGTAGGGACCCAGCAGGCAGAGAAAGCCCTGAGGACTTTCCCCGTCTCTTCTCTCTCTTTCCCTTTCTCGCTCATTCAGTTTCCCTCTGTCGGGGGAGAAAGGAGGTTTTACAGGGAAAGTCTGGGGGTCCCTTCTGGCCTATGACTCCATGACATCAAAGAGCACAGGCAGGGCAATCCCGAGAGCCAGGAGAGAGTGACCTCGCTAGCTGGGGGTCATAGGCCCCGCAAGATGCATGGTGTTCTGCATTTCTCATGGACAGCCCATAGACATGGGACAGACCTGATCCATACCTGAGCTCTGGGGTCTCTGTGCAGATATTCATGTGAGTTTAGTGCTGCTGCGGTGTCTTGGATCAACAGCCCTGATGAATGGACGGGGCTGGGCCAACATGGGCAGTGGCAGCTGCAGCTTTCTCCACATGGCCCTGGCCGTAGAGCTGCTCCCTGATCTGGCTGGACCAACACTAGGGATGAGAGGGTGTTTCATTGTTTGTGACCTGCTCTGGCGTCTCAGCTCAACAAGGAGGCCAGTCGGTGCCGGTTGTGATGGTGGTGGTTGTAATATGGGCACCTAGAAACGAGATCTGTGGATTGTTCACAGTGTTCCAGGCCAATGGGGAAGGGATCGCCGATTGGTGGCTGTGAAGGGTAAGAATGCGGAAGATGGGGCGTTGGCAGGGAGAGGTGGGAAAGGGTTGCCTTCTGGTATTGATCAAATAGGCGTTAACTCAAAACACACTTAAGGGGGCATTTTTCCTGGGAGCAGAAGCTGCCCCATTTCGCCAGCTCCCCTTGGGGATTTCAGCCTCACGTGCCACAGACTGAGCGGGGAGCAGCCACGTCTCTCAGGCTTGTTTCCACAAACAAGGAAGTGGCAGCTACCCAGTGTTTACACACACAACCAGGAGCGGGGACAGTGGGTTGGTGACGACTAAAGCTCTCGGGCTGGCAGGAGTCCTGCTGCAATAGGGAGCCCAAAGCAAGTGTTTACCTGCTGCTCAGTGACCAGGACTGGGGGAAATGTAACTTAGTCCCCCAGGACCAAGTGCAAGGCTCATTTCCTCACCTTGCTGGGAGCACATTGCAATTTGTACATGCCTTGCATTAAGCCCGGGGTCGTTGATCTGTGCAGTATCCCGTCGTGATCCTTGTACGTTTGTCAGTAGGGGCCCTAAAGGTCTTGGCCAAGCTTTTCCTTAGTGGGGGCTTAAAGCTGAGCACCTAAATCCCCATGGAGGTTCTGAAATATGGGGTCTGGCTCTCAGAGATGCTGAGCACTTTGCATCTCCCATTGCCAGCTTGGGAGCGGTGAGTGCTCAGCAGACTTTACGGAGGTGCTGTATGTCTTTGCCTGACGTTAGCCTACGTCTTGCCCAAAGTATTTAGCTCTATGGGCCAAACCTTTGGTGCCTGATTGCATAGTGAGGGCCATGATCTGGGCCTGTTTGCAGGCGTATTGACCACATGTGGGGGCACAAATGTGGTGGGGGTGGGAATAGGGGTCCATGTACATATAGGCACCTACACAGCCAGGTAGCTTCACAGATCCCTTCATAGCTGAACATCCCAGAGGTAAAGCCGGGCATACGTGGGATGCTACGTATTTAAAGCTCAGCCCCGCGGTGTAACATTAATACAGAGGTTGCACTGGCCCCTGGCATGTTCCTGCCCAAAGCTGGTTGAGGTCATTGTTTCGATTGTGAAATTCTGCCAGCACCCCGTCCCCTCCAAAAGCCGCTCTGAATACGCTCTGCACATCCCGTCTGATAGCCCAGCTCCTGGGGTGGGCCCGAGCAGCACTTGGTGCTGTTTTACAAGGCGGGGCTCTCTGCCCAGCTCCAGGCATAAACACAGAGCAGCCTCTGGGTCATTCAACTTTGCACCAGCTGCCCAGGGCTGCTAAGAGCCATTCCAGCAGCCAGGCATTGCTAGAGCACCGGGCCCTGACTCCTTCCCCCTAGACATGCCCCTGCAGACATGCCATGGGCCATGAGGGACGTAGTAAAGGATCCAGTACAGCAGCCCTGCGCTACCCACGGAGCTTCCCAGACCAGAGGAATCCTTAGAGCTGTCTTCAGAGTGGCACCTAGCAGCCAGCCCAGGGGCCAGGATCTGTCTGTCTCTGCCAGCTGTTCACTGTTCTCCAGTTCACCTGAACTCTAAGTATCACTATTATTAGGTCTGCTGTAGCGGCCCCCAGATCTAAGCACCTTGCAAACACAGCAGTCAGCACAGTCCTTGCCCTGACGAGTTTACAGTCTGACCCCCCCAACCCAGCTGAAGGGTGGTGGGGTGGACAGCACTGCAGCAGACAGGCAAAGGGATCATGGTGGAGGCAGGAACTCGGCTTGTTAGTTTCACGAGGGTTTTGAAGATTAGGTTAGATGTGAGCATGGAGAGGCCTGTTTCTGATCTCGGCCTTGGGGTCCCTCTCTCCGAGACGGACAAGGCTCCTAGAGCACAGATTCCTGAGCTCTTTGGGTAACTGGGCCAGATGCCCAGACTGAGTCCTGGCTTGTACCAGCGTCCCATTCAATTGTGCTTCTAACCCACTGTGGAATGTGGACAGTGCTTAATTTGTGCCAGGGCTTGGCAGAATGGCAGTTGTGTAGGAGCAGTCTACCAGGCAGGAGTTCACAATGCTAGGCACAGATCTATGGAGTATCAGCACTGATGTGCATGCCAGGTGTAGGGACCCATCGCTATTTCACAATGCCCTGAAAGCCACTCTCCTGCTTTGTCACAATAGCAGAGGCCGACATGCCCCAAGTTGCACCAGCAGGATCTAGTGCATGCCGGCCTCCTGGTGTTTACTGTGCACAGCCCTGCTCACATGCTTGGCATCTCCACCTGAGCTTTGGTAACTGATGTAGCATTTCGTAATGCTGCTCAGGTGTTTGCATCAGCATTCACTAGCAAAGAGCAAGGAGGGGTTCAGCACAGTTGCAGCCATGAGTTGACAGCTCTCCATCCTGGTAAGCCTCTGGCTTACTCCATGGTTCCGTTTTCTTTTGCTCGGAGATATGCCCTCTCCAGTTACTGCTACTGCCCTGAGCAGTCCCTGGAAATCAGGCATCTTCTCTGGGTGCTTCTGGGAAGCTGCTGGGCTTAATCAGTGTCAAATGTGATCCTGGAATGGCCACTTTGGCATTGTCAGCAACAGTGCTTAATTTGTGCCAGGGCTTGCCAAGGCTGAGCCCCGGCACCTCTGGGCTTGCCAGGTCAGTTATGAAAATAAAAAAATTGCTTGAGCCCCGGCCACTCTTTCATTACAAATTAAGTACCGGTCAGCAGTAAATCCTTGATGGACTAGGACTGAAGTCTGTGCAACGCAGGTAGCTTTGGAACTGTTGTCATTTTGTTTTCTCTGCATTGCACCTTTAAATTCCAAGAGCCTGGCCCCTGGAGCAGCAGCCACTTTGTTAGGCACACCTGATGCAGCATGTCACAGAGGAGTCGCACACTGGGCTCTCTCAGGGAGCCTGGGCGTTTGGTCTGATTTTCCTTAATTTCAAATAAAAGCCATTCACAGAGGAAGTGAACACCTGCGCTTTGTGCATGGAAAACACCCTCCCCTGCCTTTCACAAAATAAACTGGGGGTGCGTGGGAGGGTTGGCAGCTAGATGGCTCAGGGGACAGATATAAGGATATGGATCCTTTCAGCTCTTGGATCCATCTCAGGATGGTAGCGACTGGAAAGCATTAGCAGGTGAGGGGGTGGCCTGTGTGAAATGGGTTGCGGGTTTCATGCCAGTTACTACCATGGAGCTGCCCACATCACACAAATAACTATCACATAGCACGTATTTGGGGGGTCTCTAGGTGTGGGTTACAGCGACGCCAGATAAAAAGGGGGAGAGGGCAACCAGAGCATTGCAGGGAATTCCAGCACCCCATGCGGGGGTCCCGATCATCCCCCCCACACACACCACTTGGTCCACTGGCCTGGAGTCTCTCTGTCCGAGAAGGGAATCGCCCTAGCTGCTCTATGGCCTCTGACTGAGTCTGAAGATGGGGGGCAGAGCAGGGTGACCTCTGTGGGGAGCTGCGCTTTGGCCTCTCCCGTGGGGGTTAAAAAGCCAGCTGGGGGGGTCACAAAGGCGGGGTCTATGTGTACTGACTGGGGAGCACAGGAAGAGGGAGGAGACGGTAAAGCTGCCGCTTAGTGCCTGTGTCTCCAGTGTGTTACGCTGGTGATGGGTTTTGGATGGTGAACTCCCTGCCGCGGTCACCGAACATTAGAGGACAATAGACAAACGAACAGCAATGCCAGCAGAGAGCCAGGCACCGGCCAGGTTCTCAGCACTAAGGGCCAAAAGCGGGTGGCATTGCTGCCCATAGGTCATAGTTTGGGCTCCACAGGGTGGCAGGAAATGGATTTCAAACAGGTCCCCGATACTGGGGCTGCGGCAGGCTGCCTGTCCTCTGCTGTGACCTCTCCTCCAGCTGGGGGCTAGCCGCTCAGAGAGTGCCAGCCCTGACTGCAGAGAGTGCCAGCCCTGCACCTAGTAGGTGATGCGGACTAGCGAAGGGCAGGGCCGGCTCCAGGGTTTTGGCCGCCCCAAGCAGCCAAAA
>NW_020665189.1:4321376-4327846 GCF_002925995.2 Terrapene triunguis | reverse complement strand
AAAAAAAAAAAAAAAAAAAAAAGCCGCGATCGCGATCTGCGGCGGCAATTCGACAGGAGGTCCTTCACTCCCAGGCGGAGTGAGGGACCGTCCGCCAAATTGCCGCCGAATACCTGGAACTGCCGCCCCTGTCCGGAACGGCCGCCCCAAGCACCTGCTTGAGAAGCTGGTGCCTGGAGCCGGCCCTGGCGAAGGGACTGGAAGGAAGGAAAGAAGGAAGGGTAGAGGTAAGAGAAGGGAGACAAAATAAGTTGGGGGGGCTATATTAGGAGTTTCATTCCCAACAGGGTTCGGTTCAGGGGGTTCTGGGTAATTGGAGACGTCTGCTGAGCCGAACTCCTTCAGGGTCCTAACCTCTCCCCCCGTCAGGCTGTCGACGCCCTGACCCCCCCAGCTCAGACTGCAGCACGTCCGGAGCAGGCTGATGTTTCCAATACGGTACGATGGTAAACAAGTGTTTTGCAGGCAGCATGGGGCGGCAGGAGCAAGCCGGGGCTGGTGCTTGCAAAGCTGGCCTCCTTATTTTGATAACGCTGTTTGGGGCTGGGCTCCCAGGTGTTGGGCTGTGTCCGGCCTAAACAGGCTCAGGGCTTTTATAAAGGCAAAATGCCTAGAATCGCCTGAGTTACTGCTCAGCCTGGGGCTTGGAGGGAACCCAGGGCGCTGGCAAGGGAGTTGTCCAGGGACGGCCAGCGGCATTTGAGGCAGCAGGAACCTGACACAATGAAAGTGCAGGTGAGTGAGGATGTTCTCGCTTACGTGGAGGCAGATGCTGTTCCGGAGGCTCAGAGCAGCACCAACCCGGCGGGCCCAGATGGGCCCCAGAGCAGAAACTCCGTGGTTATCTGCCAGGCAGTTGGCCGAAGCATCTTCACCTCCAGCATCTCCTCAGCTGCTGGGCGAGTTGGCTTCCTGCTGCAGAAGGAGGAGGGAAAGGAAGCAAGCTGCCCGGTGCTGTTCATACAGCTCAATGAGCTGTTCAGCACCCCTGACGGCCTGCAGTGGAAGCAGACAGCCAGGTAAGCACTCGGGTGCAAGAGCTAGCCCAGAGAGAGGCGCATCGGAGACCATGTAACAGGGTGGTCTGCCCCTTTAAGGGGACGAGGCCAACCTGCCCTGTCCATTAATCATGGGTGGCTGAGGGAGAGTGGCAGCCCCAGGCTGTCAGGGAGGAAGGGGCAGCAGTAGCAGCAGGAGGAGGAGGAGGAAGGTCTTCGGTGGGAGGGGAGGCAGTGGAAACCTGCTGTAGAAAGAGGGCCTTCAGGGAGGCAGTGCTCAGGGAAAAGAGCAAGGAAGAGGCCTGCAGGAGGCCCTGGAGCAGGAGGGACTGAGAGGTGAAGGGAGCTGTAGCCCAGGGCGGGCTGAGGAACCACGTTGGTGCTTTGCCTATGTTGGGAAATAAAGCTGCCTGGAAAGAGACTCTGGCTGTGGGCGTGTGTCCTTCGTGGGCTGGGGACAGGCCAGCACTTTGCAGACCACCAGTCCAATATAGGAACATACGGCTTGCCAAAGCAGAGCAGAGCAATGCCCCAGGAAGTCTAGTCTGCTGCTGCTGATGGAGATCAATGCAGGGGGTTACAGAAAAAGATCTAAAATAGCCATGATGCTCCTTGTGGCGAAATACTATCTCACTGCGGGGAGGGGAGAATTCTTCCTGGCCTCAGCTGGAAATATGCTTCCACCCTGACACATGAGGATTACTCCTAGGTATCCTAGCTTGAAATCAGAGATGTTAGATTCCATCTAGTCCGTCATCTGAGGACCAATGTGCAGGTTTTTCCTCACAGGGCCTCCACCAACACAGTTTCAAATGACTCAACTTATTTGAAACTGAAAAGGCCACTTGCCCCAGCCATGTTGAGAGGCAGCAATTCCGGAGTTTGTACGTTGTCGAGCAATGTATTGCCTTCTCTTTCCTTTTCTGCCTTCACTTTATATTTGTTGCCTTTCAAATCCATTGAGCAACCTTTGTCTGTGTGGTTTGGGTCATTCTCTGGGTCCCAGTTTCGAAAAGCCACTGATGGGATCATGCCGGTGTGTCACATGCAAGCTAAGCCTGAAGCCCACTGGCATGAGTGTTTTTGTGGTGACACAAAAAATGCCAAGTGGGTGAATAACACTGAGGGTGGTGCGATCAGCTATTGTTCAGGGGTGGCGGTAGCCAAGGAAAAAGTAAAATATTCTGCAGAGCAAAACGCACGGGGCACATATAATGAGCTGCAAAGGGCACATTTCCTTTTTTTGCTGTTGTTAGGGGGAGATGGCTCATTTAAACAAATGGGTCTGACAGACGCTTTACTACCAACTAGGCTGTCACTGGCACATACCCGTGTCTGTCATCCCTCGCTGGAAACAATGCAATGGTCAGGTGCTAGGACAGCTCCTGAAAAGGGCAGTTACGCCATCAGACTGACAGGCCATGAAGAGGAGTTTAGTGGCAGCATGTTGTGCGGATTGAAAGGGGTGATGCGTGGGAGACCAGCCGGAAGGATGCTGCAGTGAGGATGGGAAGGAGAGATCTGGCTTTGATGCTGAGGAGGAAGAAGCGGCAGGATTTGGAAATGGCCCTGATGAGTGGGGCAAGGAAAGGAAGGAGTCGCAAATAGCCCTGAGATTGTGGGCCGGAGTGACTGGGAGGCGTGGGGGGGTGAGACTGGCAGGGACAGAGAAGGAGGGAAGGAGTGTGTTTGGGAGGGGAGGAAAGGGAAGGAGCTCAGTTCAGGTGATCATCCAGGAGGAGATGTCGGAGCCACAGGCTGAGGTGGGTGGAGGGAAGGAGAAAGTTTAATGGCGGAGGGACAGACCTGCAAGTCATCAGTGCAGAGATAACTGAACTCCTGGATTGTCACCAGCATGGATCCCTTAACTTCCAGGGGCCAAGTTCAGAGGGGATCTGTGAGTATCTGGGGGATGTCTGAAGGAGTCTGAACTGGAGTCATGTACTTATTGAGGGGGTGGGGGAAGGGGTACGCTGCCCCATCGGAAACTCATCTCTGAATCTGGGCCTTAGTCTGGTAAACTTGGACCAGTGCTCCAAGAATGGGGGGTCTCTTTCCTGAGGGTACAAAACTGCTGCTGCTGCTGGACTGATCCTCCTCAGCGCCTGGAGCCTGGAACACAGGCTCCGGAGGTTATGGGGCTGCAGGTTTTTCTACATTCAAAAACCAATGAGAGGATCCCCAAAGCCTGGCCGATGCTGCCACACTCATCTGGAGAAGTTCACCTTATACCTGAGTCCCGGGCTGGGCCAGACTCTCAGAACAGCTCAGGGCTTTCCTCTGCTGGATACACCGTCTCCAGGGCCCCCTGCACTGTGCATTAGCCAGGGAGGTCAGGGCCTGTGACTTCAGGGGAATGACTTGGCACTGTTCCCTCTGCAGATCACTGTCACGCTGTTCTCATTTTGCAGCCTAAGCCGGCATTTGTTAGAGCAGCTTTCCAGATTGGCCTTAATACAAAGGAAGCCTCTGTGTGCTGTCGGAGTTTGAATGTTTGGAATCTGGCAGCATGCGTGGGCATTGCGTGGCGTTCCCAGCAGGCATGCTGGGACTCCCCCAAAGGGCACTTAGAGGGCACGGTGCCCTCCTGTCCTGCTGAAGAAGGGACAGATAATACCTGTGTTTACAAGAGAAAAGCTAAGTTCAGCGCTGTGGAGAGGTGCCTGGCTAACAGCCCTGGAGCCAGCTCTGCTCTGTCCACAGTACAAGCAGCGTCTCTGCTCTGATCTGGAGGCACTTCCCTTTTGGTATGAGGCTAGTTCAGTGCCCATGGCCCAGCCAATCCTTGGCTTCCCTCCTGAGGCTCTGCCATTATCGACCCCCGAGCCATCCCGCCCCCAGGAAAGACCTGTGTGTGACTCAGCCTCTGATGACTTGGTGCCCTGCCCCTCCGTGCTGGCCTCTCGGGGCTCTGATGGCTGCTTCAATTGGTCCTGCAGAATAATCTCTTTGGTCATTTCCCGCGTGTGAGTTGTGTGAATGGGACCCCGTAGCTGACAGCTCATCTTCTTCCTGCACCCTACCCCGACAGAGCCACGCACTCCCGCTCTGGGAATCCTGCTGTGCTCGTGTGCAGATGCGTCTGGCTCAACCCTTCGAGCTCCGCTGATGGCCTTCTGGCTTTCTCTTTTCACAGGTGGATTAAGTTTGAGGAGAAGGTGGAAGATGGAGGAGAGCGATGGAGCAAACCCCACATCACAGCCCTTTCCTTACACAGTCTATTCGAGCTAAGGACATGCATCAAGAAAGGGACGGTCCTGCTGGATTTAGATGCTCACAGTTTGAAGCAAATAGTGGGTAGGTGGATAATGTGGGAAGGTCGCCTCCCTGGGCCGTACCCTTCCCTGGCCACAGGTCGGGCTCCTGGGAGCGCCTTTAATGAAAGCACTGACACCTGCTAGTAAGGTGCATCCCTGGTGGGCTTTATTTGGATTTGCACTGCAGCAGTACCGGAGAGCTGAGCCCCATTGCACATTGTAAGGAACAGGCCCTGCTCCAAAGAGCTTTCCATTTCAGTAGACAGGCCAGGCCAAGCATTGAGGATTATTGTCCAGAGAGGGAGCTGCCTGACACCGCTGTGCTCACCTAGCCCCCAGTGCAGACCCCGCTATGGCGATGAAAGACTGCTTCCTGCGACGTAGCTACTGTGCTTCAAGGCGATGACGTCTCGGCACCGACGGAAAACCCCTTCTGTCAGCATGGGCTGCGCCTGTGCTCCGGGGCTGTGCCGGTGACATTGCTGTACTAGTCCAGGCTCCAGAGTGTAGATGCAGCCTGCGTGTGGCTGAAGCTAGCAATGCTTTGATGCTTTCATTTTGTGTTCAAGAGAAGGTGATTGCCACCCAGATCGATGCTCACGCCCTGAGGCCGGAGGTGAGAAAGAAGCTCATGTCTGTGCTGCTCCGCACCCCCCAGCACCACACCACCAAGTCCCAGCTGAGGAGAGTGGCTGAGCTTGGTGCAGCCTGCTGCAGGGGTGAGTGTTGTCTGGGCTATCACCCTCACTTAGGGTGACCAGATGAGAGATGTGAAATATCGGGACGCGGGGAGGTAGGGGTGGGGGTGGGGGTGGTGGCGGAGAAAAAAAACCAAAAAACAAAGAGCCGGCGGCGGAGGAAAAAGCAAAAAGCAAAAAAAAAGAGTCACCGGAGCATAGGAAAAATTGTGGGGACTGAGCACCCACCGGCAGCTCCACGCCCCATCCCCCCCACCAGCTCACCTCCGCTCCGCCTCCACCTCCCCTGAGCTGGGTGCCACGTCCTGCTTCTCCCCCCTCCCTCCAGCGCTTGTGCCGCCATACAGCTGATTAGCGCAAGCCTGGGAGGGAGGGGTGAGGAGGAGGAATGCCGCGTGCTTGGGGAAGAGGCGGGGCCAGGGCGGGGATTTGGGGAGGGATCCAATGGGCCAGTGAGGGGGCGGGGCTGGGGGCGGGACAAGGGCAGGAATGTGGGGAGGGATCCAATGGGGGAGGGAGGGGGCGGAGTCGGAGCGGGGCTGGGGCAGAGTTGGGGCGGGGGGGGCACGAGCCCCCTCCACCTGTGCGCCGGGGGGCAAAATATCGGGACAATTTGTGTCCCAACTGAACATCAGTTGGGACGCAGGACAAACAAGTAAATATTGGGACAGTCCTGATACAATCGGGACATCTGGTCACCCTACCCTCACTTTCCCTTTTCCCTGTGTAGCTAGATCACGTGGTCCCTAGCTCCAGGCTGCAATCGGACAGGACCCTGGGCTTGTAAAACACCTGGGTTAATATCGTCCAGCATGAATCTTCTGAAGAGGGACGAGGAGAGATGCAGGGAGCACCTCTCTGCCTGAGGACAGGCCCCCAAACAGCGACTCCCAGGGACTTGTTCAAGGCTGTCTGAGGATGTCCCAGATCCAGAGCACAACCTAGCACAAGCCAGACTGCCTGGCTGGCAGCAGCGGCAGCTCCAGGCACCAGCGCTCCAAGCTTGCCTGCGGGAGGTCCGCTGGTCCCACGGATTCGGCGGCAATTTGGCAGCGGGTATGCCGAAGCCGCAGGACCGGCGGACCTCCCGCAGGCATGCCGCCGAATCTGCGGGACCGGGGACCTCCCACAGGCATGTCGCCGAAGGCAGCCTGCCTGCCGTGCTTGGGGCGGCAAAAAAGCTAGAGCCGCCCCTGGCTGGCAGCCTTCTCTTTGGGAGGCTCAGGCCTGGAAGAGCACGGGAGGCTAAAGGTCAGGCCAAGGCATTTGCAGAGCCAAGGAAGGGCCCCTGGTGGAAAAGCCAGGGAGGGGATGCAGAGCTAGGTGATGTTTCTAGGCCTGGAATAGCAGGCGGGGAGGTGCATTAGCAGAGCCTGGTAGGGGCCCAGAACTAGCATAAGGGGTTGAGGTACTGTCAGGGCCGGCTCTAGGCACCAGCCAAACAAGCTGGTGCTTGGGGCGGCACATTTTTAGGGGCGGCATGGCCGGCGCCAGAATGCCGCCCCTAAAAATGTGCC
>NW_020665189.1:4265520-4320976 GCF_002925995.2 Terrapene triunguis | reverse complement strand
GGGAGGGAGGGGGAGGAGCGGCGCCCGCGCCGCGGCCGCTCGGAGTCTCCCCCTCCCTCCCAGGCTTTTAAACCTGGGAGGGAGGGAGGGGGAGATCCCGAGCGGCCGTTTCGCGCGCCGCTGCTCCACCTCCCTCCCAGGCTTGAGAGCCTGGGGGAAGGGGCGGAGTTGGGGCGGGGCGGCCAAAGTTGTTTTTGCCTTGGGCGGCAAAAATTCTAGAGCCGGCCCTGGGTACTGTGGAGCTGAGTGGGGTTTCTAGGAATAGAATAGCAGGGGGTGAGGTGCAAAAGCAGAGCTGAATTGGGGGGGCCAGGTCAGCAGTTCTGGGGTGTACAACAGGTCAGGATTCAGGTCCACTGGCAAATCCACAAAAGACTCCGTTACCCAGCACTTCCTGGCCAGTGTCTGAACGAAGCAGGCGCTGTTACTTCCTCGTCTCTACGAGCAATAAGTGCACTTGCTGACTGAAAAGTAAATGTCAACGTCTGTGGATTTCCTCCTGCTAGAGAGCACTTATGGGAGAAGTTCTAACCAATGGGTGCATGCTGGCTTTGACATTAAAGCCATGCAAAGCAGCATTATACGTCCCTCCGCAGCTCCTGATTTTAGTGTGTCTCTTTTTGCATTGCAGACAAAGCTCATAACCGGTCGGATCCAGGAGCTGAGATTTCAGAAGCACCCCTCAAGGAGCAGGTATGGCAGGCCAGCTCTGGGCAGAGAACACAGGGTCGTTAGTAAAGCTGGATGGAAAATTATGACTTTTTGGTGAAAAACTGCAAGCTGAAATATGTTGCTTTGGAGGTGATGCCACAGGGCCTCAGAGGAGTTGTGGTTTGGATGCATCATGCTTCCCTTCTCCCCTGAAATAGTTCAGCCTTCAGGACTCAGTCAGACACCTTCCACCAGCACTGAATGGCCTTATGTAACTTTAGCGCCCTCGTGGCCAAGATGGAGTCTGCTCTGCAGGCAGCTCTGGCCAAGAGAAGGCGTGCGCAGGAATGCAGCAGGAGAAATCCCTTCCACCCCAGGGGCACCTGTTCCAAACCCCCCAGAGTGAACACCCACACCCACAGGAAAAGTACAGTGGATATAACAAGGGAAATATTTATTTACAGAGGGATGAGAGGAGAAAAACAACAAGGGGAAATATAGGGGGAGCAGTAAGACAGGGCTGCATCCAAGCCAAGGCCCCACAGGCCCAGTGGTAGCACAGTCTGGAAGGGCAGACACTGAGCAATGTGTCTGCACACAGAGTTCAGAAGTCCTGAGCAAAGTTCTAGTCCAGTGCTGAGTCTTGGGTGCTCCTGGTTGTCTTCGGCGCCAGTGAACTTTCCCCCAACAAACCCCTCCGGTGCCCTCTTCTGCCGCTCTCTGCAAAGCCACACAGAGTGACCACCTCCCCACTTAACTATCTAGCAACCTCCCTCCTTGTCCCCAATGCAGAGTCACAAGCCCCAGTACTCACAGCCCCATGCAGCTCTGGGCAGCAGTGATACTGGGTACAGCTCCGGCCTGTCCTTCTCGGGCAATTCCTCCCTGGCACAGTGCTCCTCCTGGCTCCTGTCCTGGTGTTGCCGGCACAGAGTGCCTGAGGAAAGCAACAGCGGGGCTCGTTGCCCGGTGTGCTTCGCGACAATGAACACACCAGGGTGGAGAAGCAATCAAAGTTTATTTGAGATCTCAAAGCGCTGCAAGGAGACTGGCACGTCTCAGATCAAGCACACCATCATAAGCAGCTTTTCTCTTTTTATACATTTTGCAGCTAAGCTTTTTCCTTCTTCCCCCCCCCTTCCCCCTTTCTCCCACTTCCTCCTATAATAGTTTACATTAAGCAAGTAGCAAGCAATTACATTTAAGCAGTTAAATTATCTTGGCAGCTATAAGTCGAGCTTGTTAGTAACTTCTCTTTGAATTATTATCTTGTCCCTTTCCTTTGATTTATTATTTTGCCTTTCAGCCAGAAGTATGCAGGCCTCATTATAACCGCTTGGCACCGGTATGAGCGGTGCTGCACCTGATAACTGGCTGCTACACATTCCAATTTCTGCATCTGGCTTTTGAGGTCGATTAGAGTTTAAACATGGAAGGACTTTGGTTCATTTAGGCCTAGTGCAGGAAGGCTTCATCGACACTCGTGGTCTTCCACCCTCCCGAGCAGGGCCGGCTCTAGGCACCAGCAAAACAAGCTGGTGCTTGGGGCGGCACATTTTTAGGGGCGGCATGGCCGGCGCCAGAATGCCGCCCCTAAAAATGTGCCCCGGCCGCCCTAGCTCACCTCTGCTGCTGCCGCTCACGCGCCATGGCGCACGAAACAGTTGATTCGCGCGCCGCTGCTCCCCCTCCCTCCCAGGTTTGAGAGCCTGGGAGGGAGGGGGAGACTCTGAGTGGCCGTGGCGCACGCGCTGCTTCTCCCCCTCCCTCCTAGGCTTGAGAGCCTGGGGGGAGGAGGCAGGGCTGGGGATTTGGGGAAGGGGCGGAGCTGAGGCGGGGCCAGGGGTGGGGTAAGAAAAAAACGGGGGGTGAGGGCGGCCAAAATTGTTTCTGCTTGGGGCGGCAAAAATCCTAGAGCTGGCCCTGCTCCCGAGTTACCTAGGGTTATGCCTAATGACACCAACACTGGGTGTCCCCGATCAGCCCTGTCCTTCCCAGGCTTCAGGCAGTTTCTCTGCTGCTTCACTTTTCCAGGGCCTGCCGGCTGCTTCTCCCTCTCCCTGGAGCTCCAGCGCTGCGCCCTGGAGTTTCCCTCCTTTTTTCTTACTCTCCCCCTCCCCCTTAGGAAAAAGATTTAAAGGGCCATGCTCTCTAAACCCCAAAGGGGTTACACTTAAATAGACCTTGGCCACTGAATAGCAATCTGGGACTAATGCGTGCTCGGCCCGTCCTGGACTGAGGCTCTGTTTCATTTCAGCTAAAAAACCAATTCCAGAAGAAGATCCCAGCCGAGGCTGAAGTGTCCAACATTCTTGTGGGTGAAGTGGACTTCTTAGAGAAGCCATTTATTGCCTTCATCCGACTGCAGGAGGCCGTGGGACTCGGGGCCTTGACGGAGGTTGCATTCCCCAGCAGGTAACCATCACCAGAGATCACTGCACTGGAGCCTCTTCTTCCTTTTCCTGTCTCATCAATTCCTTCCAGCATCACATAGTCACTTCCATGGTTGGGAGCACAGAAGTGAGGCTGAGGGTTGGTGATATGGGATGAGACTTTGCTAGCTAAGTGCCAGGGTCGGCTCTATGTTTTTTGCCGCCCCAAGCGGCGTGTCTGCGGGTGATCTGCCGGTCCCGCACCTTTGGCGTGCCCGCCGCCGAATTGCCGCCGAAGCCGCAGGACCGGTGGACCTCCCGCAGGCGTGCCGCTGAAGGCTGCCTGACTGCCGCCCTCACAGCGACCGGCAGGCCGCCCCCCGCGGCTTGCCATCCCAGGCACACGCTTGCTGTGCTAGTGCCTGGAGCCGCCCCTGCTAAGTGCTTAGGAGTTCCCCAGTAACCATGCATCAGTCCTCCCCAGAATTTCCCAGGGACAGAGCTCCTTGCAGATGCTACTACCAGCTGTAGCCTATCAGCCAGTCACCGCAAAGATGCTCAGAGAGCAGCAGCTGCTGATCTGTTAGGTATAACTTGGTACAAGATACATTGGTTGGGTTCTCAGAGTTCTCCTCGGTGCTGACTTGTTTCCCTACCTGGGACCCTGCAGGCACTGGGTCTGTGGTCCTGAGAAGTGACTAACTCAGGGAGACCAGGGCATAAGTGCTTAGTGGCATTTCTGCCATCACAGTGCCTGCCCCCTGCTAATCCAAGAAAATAAAAGCAAAGCAAAGCAAACACCCCTTCATCCCAATTCTCTGTGTCCATCTCACTGCGAATGGCTAGTCCGAATGAAGGATCTGCCTGGGGGCAGCTGCTCTGGTGTCAGTGTCACACATTCATAGTCCACTGTGGGGCTGCTAAGCATCAGCAGCTCCAGGAGCTCCATAGACAATGCCATAGCACATGGACAAGGTTGGGACGCTCTCCCGATGATAATCAGATATTTGCTGTTCAGATGAGCTGCGAGCCCCACCTACAATGCTGACCCAGAACTGCTGGGAGCTCCTATCAGCCTGCATTTTGTCACAGTGTAGGGAACAGTTCTCCACTTGTCCTTGGGAAGTGGGCTAGTGGAGACCTGGGGGGAGACTTCTTCATCTCTGATGGGCAAAGCCCTGGACTGTAGACAGTGGGGAATAACCCTGCATTGACCCTCAAGGAGGTGAACCAGCTGGGTTCTGATGGGGGTTCCCCAGCATGAGTCTAAGACTCTACGTCTCAGACTGCACTTGTCAGCTGGTCTCTGGGCTGCGGCAGGAGACACCATGGAGAGGGCTCCTGGGAAGCCGGCTGGCGGCACTGCGGGAGCTGGGAATGGGCAGACCCTGATTTAACAGAATTTCTGCTGCTTTGTCACAGCCGAGCCCCACACTGCAGGGGCTTTGGCACCAGCACACGACAAGCCATCCTGCCGCCTGGACTCTGGGATCTCCCAGCCATCTACATGCTCTCCCAGGACAGACACTTGCTCTGTCCCACCTCCCAACTGCTGTGATGAAGAGCCTGACTGCATGCAGTCAACAGAGGGGCCCTGCCTGCTAAAAGGGGATGTGGGCTGCAGGATGTGCCAGGTGGGGGATCTCGGCACGGAGACAGTATGGGGACGGGTGCAGTGTAAACGCCTAGATGAAGAGACTGATCTAGTGACAAACCCACCACGCTCAACAGCATCGAATCTCGGTGCCTCACTCTAGGGCGTCTTTACCTCACACCTGCTGAGCGTGATTTGCAAAAGCCCACAGCACTGGAAGTCAACAGCCAGCTGCTGCCGGCAACTTCACCAGGAGTTTTATCATGAAGTGACTGAGATGGGGGCGGGGCACGTTTGAAAGGTCATGGTAAGGCTGAGGCAAAGGGCAACACGTTTACCCCAATCTCTCCAAGCCTTCCGATACCAGCTGTACCACAGCCCCTCTCTGTCCCTGGGTGACCGACCTCTTTCAGCCAATTCAGAGAGGTGGTGTGTCCTTGGCCCTCAGACACGCTGGGCCCTGGCCCTAGGAGAGCTCACTCCAGAAGTGGGGGCATTTCTCACTGTTTCTGTGCTCTCCCTAGGTTTCTTTTTATCCTCCTGGGCCCCAGAGCCAAAGTGAAAGCCTATCATGAGATTGGAAGGGCCGTGGCCACGGTACTGACGGACGAGGTGAGCCCATGGGTTGGAGACGGTGCTGCGGGTGAGAGATCTAGTGACTGTATGGAGTATCAGTATTAGATGTTGGCACTATCTCTGGGGAAAGCCGGGGGGCCATTCTGCACAGGCAAAGCCAATGGGAACTCGTTCTCACCCCACTGCCAACCTTCTGATCCTCTTCTGTAGGTCCCAAGCTGGAAGGATGGAGAAATGGGTCAGCACTGGATCAGCCCACTGTTTTCCTTCGCCCTTCCCAAGGATTAGATGGTGATGATATTAGGGCTGTGCTTTTCAGAGACTAAGGGAGTTAGGAGTCTGAATCCCAGAGAAATGCAATGGGAGTTGGGCATGAAACTCGCTCAGGTTCCTTTGGAAGCCCCATTTGAAAATCCCAGTGCAGAGAGGCTGGCTTAGCACACAGGGCACATAGGGTGGGAAGGGTCCTTACCCCATCTAGCATTAGCAGAAACCTGTAATCAGTCCTAGCAGCTCCCTGTGCCAGGCTGCAGCATTTAGCGTTCATCTCAGCCAGTGGTCGTGCACAGGGATTCACTGGATAATGTAACTGCATTTCCCTCCAGCTCTTCCAGCGAGTTGCCTGTCAGGCTCAGGACAGAGAAGACCTCATTGCAGGGATTGATGAGTTTCTGGATGAGCTGACTGTGCTGCCTCCAGGCAAATGGGACCCGACCATCCGAATCCCTCCGCCAAAGTGCCTGCCCTCTCCTCACAAGAGGTACCAGAGGGGGAGAACCCAGCAGCTTTCTGGGGCTCTTTTACTAAAGAGCAGAGCTGGGCCCGAGACACAAAGCTGAGCTCTGGCTCTGAAATTCCCCCTCCCTCCCCCGGTGCAGGGCATTCAGATTCAGCCCCAGCTCTGCTGACGCTATGCAGAGCGTTAGGAGCGGCAGCAATCAGAGACCGGGAGCTTCACACTGACAGTGTAGTGTCCCGCAGCTGCCTCCCCACTGCCATAGCCTTTCCGCGCCCCAGGGAGCTGTCAGAGCCTTTCCCCACTGCAGTGAAAGGCTCTAGCATAGGGTAAAAGCCATCGGCAGGGAGAGTCAGTGGGGAAAGGCTTTGGCAGCGGCACCAGCTGCTGAGCTGTTCCCCGCAGTGTGTAGCTACACATGCCCTACATGCTGCTGCATGTGGTGTGCAGTGTAGATGTAACCTTAGCTTCCCCAAGGGATCCAAGGTGACAGGGCTGACAAGGGAGAAAACTGACTGAAGGGCAGTCCAGAGAGTGGATGTGCGGTCTGGCAGCCTCAGGGAGCATCACGTAGGGGCTCTGCCTGCACCATCTGTTGGGGTGAATGTCCACCCTTTGCCAATGCAGTTCTTGCCATTGGGGCATGCGCTGGTAGCCTCAGACAGCAGCAATGACTCTAAGTGCTTTGCCCATCCAAAGTTGGGCAGGACATTATGGCCCTCACAAGTGGCCTGCCCTTTGTCGCCTGCACGTGTGATTCCTCCAATGCACTCTCCATGGGGCTAACCTTCACCTTGTGCAGGTGAAACACACCTTCCAGTGGGGCAGGTCACTAGCAGCATATGGCACTGACACGCCATGTTCTGCATTGGCTCATGTGTCAGGCAGAGCTCCCAGGGTGACCAATGCAGGTCACCCAGGTGGAGTCAATTCGAGGTCAGTTCACCATCTTTCCAGCCCTGAATGGGGTGGGACCCAGTTAACTGAGGCGCCCCCCGCCCCTCAGTCCCTGTCTCCCATCCCCGTGGCTAAGCTCTGCAGGGTTCTCTCGCTGCCCAGCTGGAGCGGCAGGGTGTTCTCAGCAGGAAAGGCGCTCTGCATCACTGCAAATTATTCCAAGTCATGGTTTAAAACTTAAGTGCTCTGCATGGCCACCACCTGGCCTCTAGACCCTTCACTCCACTCAATGATAAAATTAGTATCCCGCTTCTACCTCCCATTTCTGTGTATTTCCTCTCCAGTGTATCTGGACCACTGAGATGCAGCTGCCTCTGGGGATGGAAGTGGCAGCATCAGCTGTACTGAGACTCCCAGAGAGCAATAGGGTTGAGATTTCAATACCAAAAATTGCCCGAGGAACTAGGCTGGGTTTCGTTAATGAGGATGGTTCTGGGCTAACACCCGCCCACTTGAGTTTCTCTTGTTGTCTCAGGATCTCCGTGCACCTCCGGGAATGGAAATCTCACTGCAACGGGAACGTGTCTGCAGCTGATGACAGACATACCCATGGGCACCAACCTGTCAGCGAGGAGTTGCAGAGAACAGGAAGGTAAGTGCCCACCTGGGGAGGCTACAGACATTTGCCTTAAAGAAGTCAGCTAGAGTCAGCCCTGGCATAAGTAGGTGCAGTTCTCCTGAGTCAGTGGACTGGTGCCCGCTTACACCAGGGCTCAGTTTGGCCTGGAGCTGGAGGCCCCGTAGTTAGTGCTCTGCACTGGCACACAGTAGACACAGGTTCATTCCTGGACCTGGTTTCTCACTGCCAGATTGGTAGCCACTGAGGGCTCTGAAGAACCTCAGGAGATGCCTGAGTTGGGTTTCTGGCCCTGATCTCTTGTTTTCTGGACCCTGGGGTCTCCTAGCAGCACATCAGAGACCCAGATTACATTCCTAGCCAATGTCTCATCTTGGGGCTGCTCCAGACAGGCAAATAAAAGACCAGGATTCAGTTCCTTGGGATATTCAGAAGATATGGAGCCAGGTATCTCCTGACTTCATTTCAGTAAACGAGTCTCTAAGTTCTGTAGGGCAGGGGCCAACCTCACGTTCATACAGTGTCTTGCACAATGGGACCTGGTTCTGACGGGGGTCTCGAAGAGCAACTCGGTTACAAATAAGAAAGAAATAGCACTGACAGGATTTGCCAAGATTTTCTTGTAGTCCCCAAGGTAAATATTGACCACTGGTCAATAGAGATAGGCCTGAACCAAACCCCTGGTTCCAATTTCTGTCTCCAACCTTGAGATCTGGTGCGCACCAGAACTGGTGCAAACTGAACAGTCCAGAACTTGGGCATTTCAAAATCTGGACCTGAATCTGAACCTCCCAGATTCCAGGGTGTTGGGGGCTGGGACTCAGTGTTCACATCTGCCTGGTACAGCTGCAGACTCAGACCTGACCCTGGGACTTAGGGGGGCTCAGGCTTAGCCCATCTCTGACATTTCTCTCTGGTCAATACATCAAAAGGAGTCAATATCTGCTTTAAAATAGGCCCTCAAGTGGGCCAGCCACTAGGGGGCATGGTAGCATTGGGTTTGGTAGCTTCCTTGAACCTGTTGCTTCGGGAGAGAAAATAGCTCTATTCTAGGATTTTTCCTGCAGAGCTCTCTCAAGTCAGCCTTGGCTAAGCAGAGGATCTTGCTCGTACAATATAGAGTGATTGGTGTGGAGGATTCCTGCTCTCTGTCGTGAATCTCCTTGTTTCCATGTTGGTCTGCAGGTTATTTGGAGGGCTGGTAAAGGACATCCGGAGGAAGGCCCCTTGGTACTGGAGTGACTTCTATGACGCCCTGAACATCCAGTGCTTTTCGGCTATTCTCTATATCTACCTGGCGACTGTTACCAATGCAATTACTTTTGGTGGCATGCTGGGAGACGCTACCGATAACATGCAGGTCTGTGCTAGCCTCTGGTGTGATGCCCCTTTTCCTGTGCCACGGTGACGTGTCATCCCCTCTGTAGCAACATCATTGTCTTTCTTGCTCTGATGGACATTGTGTCCAGTGCTGAGTGAATCATAAGAAAACCAGGTGCCAGCTGCCATATTAATAACAGAGCAGAGGAGACAGGGCAGTTGGGGTACAGTAATGCCAATACATAGCATTTAGCTAGAGCTTTTCATTTGGAGATCTCAGAGCACTTGAGTTCCTGATGGTGCCTCTATTTTGAGATGTGGTCCACCAGTCTGAGTAGAGGACTGGAAGCCACCCAATCCTGTTTCCTTAGGCAGAGCTGAAGTTACTGAAGACGTGCTGAGACTCTAAAGAGAATTGCACCACACCTGACAGCAAGCATTTCTACAGGTGCCAGCTGCTCACCGATTCAGACAAACAAAACTAGCACTGTGTGTAACAGCGCCACCTGGCAACTCCCAGTAAAGTTACACCTGTCTCCTCTCACAGAACTCTTAACCTTGTGTCTTTCTGAACTGCTCATGCTTCGCTGGGTTTCTCCCTGTGTTTCAGGGAGTGCTGGAGAGTTTCCTGGGCACCGCTATTGCTGGAGCTGTCTTCTGCCTCTTTGCTGGCCAGCCGCTCACCATCCTGAGTAGCACTGGCCCTGTCCTAGTCTTCGAACGGCTCCTCTTCTCCTTTAGCAAGTGAGTAAAGGCCTATCTCAAAGTGTCCCCCCTTGTCCTGAATGGGTAACTGCGTCCAGTGAGCTTCCTGAACCGCTTCAAATGAGACTTGCAGCTCTTTGGATACTGACTAATCCCAGGTGTTTAACACCTTAGCCTGGCTGGTTTCCTAAGGGATCTGTTGGGCCACTGGGGATACTGCTGTGCTAGGGGAGAGGGAGGGCTTCTGCTGTGACTCTGGAAAAGAACTAATCCCCCATTCGGCCCTGACACCCCTGCAGGGAACCCCCTTGTTTTCAGCCTCCCAGCGAGACCAGCCCTCACCCCCGGCCTCAGCCACTGGGTCAGTCTCCCAATGAAGAGCTTCAGTGCTCCATATCTCACACCCCGGCACGGCCCAGTTCCAACATCACGCAAGAGAAATGATTCCTGCAGGGATTCACGGCTAGGCCTAGAGCAGAGAGCTGGAGCCAGCAGTTCATCGGTGATTCCCCAGATGTGCTGAGCTTGGCTCAGCCACCACTGACCTCAGAATTGTGCTCCATATCTCTGTGCGATGGCCATAGCATTAGAAATCGCCCTGGGGACTCAAACACAGCCTGGGAGTGGGGAGAGCTGGGATCAATTCCCAATCTTGCTACTAATGCACAGTATCACCTTGGGCACGTCTGTTAGTGCTTGCTTCTCTAGGCCCTGTTTCCCAATGTGTAGAAGGGGGCTAATGATGCTCAGCTGCCTGGCAGGCTGTCATGAGGTACTAACAGAGTGTCAGATGTAAGACGTGGGAGGTAATTGTCCCGCTCTATTCAGTACTGGGGGGGCCTCAGCTGGGGTACGGTGGCCAACTCTGGATGCCATACCTTGGGGAAGATGGGGACAAACTGGAGAGACTCTAGAGGAGAGCAACAATAATGGCAAAAGGTTTAGAAAGCCTGACCTGTGAGGAAAGGTTAAAAAACTGGGCATGTTTAGTTTGGAGAAAAGAAGACTTGGGGGCATGGGCGGTGGGTGGAGCCCCCCTTTGGGGAGGCTAGCTCTGGCTCTGCCCTTTCTGCTCGCCCCCCCTGCAGCCAGAGCCCCATACCTCCTGCTCCCCCCCACCCGGAGGAGCCCTGAGCTCCCTCCCCCCCCCGCCCAGAGGAGCCCTGAGTGCCACCCTCCTTGGCCAGAGGAGCCCTGGACTGGCCAAAGCCCCGAGGCCCCACCCCCACCTGCCTGGAGGAGTCCCAGGCCAGCGGCAGCTGCGCTGCACCTCCCCTCCCCAGACCTCAAGCCGCCTGGGAAAAGTGTCTCTGGTCCAGAAGAAGGTTTTGCTATGCTCCATGCAGGTTCTGGGGCAGCTGAGGAGGTGGTATTTGCTACTCAGTCCAGAGTCCAGAGAGATTACTGATGAACCCAAGAAGCTGAATAGCACATACCGCCTCCTCAGCCGCCCCAGAACCTGCATGGGGCATAATAAATCAAAAACTTCCCCCCAAAACCCCACAACCGGGGGTCCAGCGGCCGCTGCAGCACCAGGGGAGAATCATAGAATCATAGAATATCAGGGTTGGAAGGGACCTCAGGAGGTCATCTAGTCCAACCCCCTGCTCAAAGCAGGACCAATTCCCAGGGGAGCCTGGCCTCCCCTGGCCTATTATATCCGCTGCCCATGTTGGGGGGCCCTGATAACAATCTACAAATCTGTTAAGGGCTGTTCTAAAGAGGATGTGATCAATTGTTCACCATTCCACTTAAGATCGGACAAGAAGTAATAGACTTAATTTGGAGCAAGGCAGATTTAGGTTAGACACTAGGAAAAAATTTCTAACTCTAAGGGTAGTTAAGCTCTGGAACAGGCTTCCAAGCGAGGTTGTGGAATCCCCATCACTGAAGGTTTTTAAGAGCAGGTTAGACAAACATCTATGAGGGCTGGTCGAGGTTTCCTTGGTCTCGCCTCAGCGCAGGGGCTGGACTTGATGACCTCTCGAGGTCCTTTCCAGCCCTGCGTTTTTGTGATTCTGTGCGCTCCATCCAGCACACTGAGGTCATTGGACAGGTGGCACTAAAGACAGGCAGAGCATGCTGCTATTAGCGATTAGTAGGGCTCCGTATCTGTCACGGAGGTCGTGGAAGTCATGGATTCCATGGCTTTCCACGACCTCCGTGACTTCTGCAGGGGCCAGTGTAGCTGACCCCAGGGCTGCCCACGCAGCTGGCTCCGGTGCCAGCTGCTCAGGTGGTCCCCAAGACAGCCACATGCACTGCTGCTGGAATGGCCCTGGGGTCAGCCACACCAGCTGCTGCTCTAGTGGCCCCCGGCAGTTGTCCCGGGGTGGCTGGAGCAGCCACACTCCACTAGCCCTGGCAGCAGTCCCCAGGAGGCCAGCCAGAGCAGCCGTGGTCCACAGCCCCGGCTGGTGGTCTCCAGGCAGCTGGCTGGGTGGAGCAGCTGCGATCCCTGGCTGGAGCAGCCGTGGTCTGCTGGCCCTGGCAGTGGTCCCTGGCTAGCTAGTCAAAGCAGCCACGGTCCATGGCCCCCAGCAGCTGGTGCTGCTGGCCCCGGGTGTCCCCCCAGCAGCGGCTCCCCCATACGCCCCCCCCCACAGCAGCCCACTCATGCCCCCCAGCACCCTCCCTCCTGCCAAGATTTAAGCACAGGTATTTTTAGTATAAGTCATGGACAGGTCAGGGGCCGTGAATTTTTCTATTTTGCCCGTGACCTGTCCATGACTTTTACTAAAAATACCCGTGACTAAATCATAGCCTTAGCGATTAGAGTTAAGTGTCATGTCTTGTGTGTGACTGATTCATTGAAACACTTTGGGCCCATCCCTTCTCCAGAGACTACAGCCTGGATTACTTGGAGTTCCGCTTCTGGATTGGCCTCTGGGTGGCCTTTTTCGGACTGATTTTGGTGGCCACCGAAGCAAGTTACCTGGTTCAGTATTTTACCCGCTTCACCGAGGAAGGCTTCTGTGCCCTCATCAGCTTCATATTCATCTATGACGCCATGAAGAAGATGCTGAGCTTGGCGGACAGCCTCCCCGTCAACTGGGATTACAAGATCAATGACGTCACCCTCTACGGCTGCATCTGTAACTCGTCTGGCACAGGTAGGAGCGGGTTGCCTCCAGTTGGGAGGGTCCCTGCATTTCCGTTTGCCTGGGTGGCTGCATGTTTCTGTCAGTAGTGCTGGGGCAGAGCTCTGTGTATTGGAATGGGTCTTAGAGAGCAGCAGTTCAGCAGTGCTTGTCCCCTCCGAAAAGGAACTGGTGTTATTATTCATATTGTGAAGCACCTAGGAGCCACAGGCACAGACCAGGCGCTAGGTGCTGTACAGACACAGGACACAAAGACAGTCCCTGCCGCAAAGAGCTGACAGGCTGAGACAAGAGACAACAGGCAGAATTCAGACTGACGGGGAGCATAAGGAAACAACGAGACAATACTGTCAGCATGATAGGCTGGGTGGTCTCTGCACACCAGCCGACTGCCTGTTGTTAAGCCTTGTGCAGGCAGTACAGCAACGGAGAGATGTTAAGAGGCATTTGCAGGTGGACAGTGAGGTGGCTTTGCAGATGTTTATGGGGAGCACCTCCCAAGCATGAGGGGCAGCAGAAAAAAAGCACGAAGGGGCGTGTTTGAAAATGTAACCAGTGGGCAATGAAGCTTGGCAGCCTGGGCCGATCAGAGATGGGGGTCAGCATCTCAGTGATGTATGAGAGATGAGCCGGAATGTGGGAATAGGCCAGGAAGGGACTCAAAAGAAAAGATTAGCATCTTCTATTGGGTGTGGAAGAGAAAGGGGAGCCAGCAGAGAGATGCAAATTGGAGGGTGATATGATCAAAGTAAAAATGATCTTTGCAGCAGTGCTTTGAACAAATAGAAGCAGGGTAAGGTTGCATCGGTCAAAGACAGAGAAAAGGGTGTTGCAGCAGGGGTGCTGGAATGGGGGGGAGGGGGCCAAGGCCTCATCATTTTTTACCGGCCATAAGGGCGAGTGATGGGGGAAAGGGGGCAGAGAGGAACAAGTGGGATCAGGGCCTTGGGGGAAGGGGTGGGGGCGGGGCAGGGATTCGGGGGCGGGAATGGGCAGCATGGGGGCAAGGCCTCAGGGGGAAGAGCTGGCGTGAGGGTGGGACCTCAAGGAGAAGGGGCGGTGTGAGGGCAGGGGAAGGGATGGCGTGGGAGGGCGGGGCCACTTTTAGGGAGCTTTCATCACCCCTGTGTTGCAGTAATCAAAACTCAAGATGATTAGAGCCTGGGTGAGAGATTTAGCTGTGTGGGTGGATAGGAAAGGCCAGATCTTACAGATGGGAGGGGAAGGTATTTTGTCAGTGTCAGCCTTTGAAGAAGTGAGTGAGTGTGTGCAGAGAGAGAAGTGGAGGCAGGAGGGGGAGAGGGTTTGAGGAAGGAGTCAAAGGGGGCTGGGATTGTGGAGTGGGAGTCAGTCAGGGTGGAGAAGTGGAGGCATTTGACTGGGAAGGCGGCAGAACTGGAGGAGGAGAGAACAAATCTGTATTGGAGGAAGTCAGCCTGGTTCCGAAATTTCGGCCAGAGATGCTCGGCAGTACGAGAGCAGAAACAGACAAGGTGGATGTTGGGTGTGAGCCAGGGCTGGCGGCTGGGAGCGCTGGGACCTTGTGAAGGGAGATGGGGGCAAAAGAGTCAAGGGTGGACGAGAGCGAAGCATGGAAAGAATCAACAGTCATATCAATGGAAGAAAATGCCAGATGGCCCCCTCTGATCGAACAGAGCTGCTCCCTGGGCATAGCAGTCACGCCTTCCCCACGCAGTGGCAAACAGTACAACTTCTTACTCATGTGAGCCCTTCGGGCCAGCACCATTGCAGGGGAGGGAGCTGGGCTGTGTGCTGACTGGTGCAGCATCCGCAGAGCTGGTAACTGAGTACAAGGCTACCTTTGGCTCTCAGACGCCTGCCCAATGCCAGCAGCGGCAAAGGGGCTGCCCAAATGTCCCTGAGGGTAGGTCTGTACGGCAGCACATAACGGGGGGCAGAATCTGGCCTGCAGGATTTTTACAACTGACGATGGTGTATGAGAAAGACGAAACCCAGCTTGACTCTCCGATCCCAGGAGGAGTGTGCAGGGCTCTCAGTTAGGGACAGAATCGCTTTACGTGTGAACTCAGTAAATGGGATGTGGTTTCAGTGAGGCTCAGTACACATGGGACTGTCACTTTCCAGAGCAGACCCACACCTTGACATGGGTTAGACTGAGTTGGGTGAAATACTGATTGCAGAGAATTCCCTGAAGAATATGGCTCTTGTTCTGTGTGTGAACCAGTCCTGAGTTCGGAGACTGTAGGAGCCAGGGCCAGGGAATCACCAAATAGTTCGGATGAACCTGCTTTCCAGCTAATAAATAAATACAACTATGACATTGTTGGCATCACTGAAACTTGGTGGGATAATACACATGATTGGAATGTTGGTGTGGATGGATACAGCTTGCTCAGGAAGGATAGACAGGGGAAAAAGGGAGGAGGTGTTGCCTTATATATAAAAAATGTACACACTTGGACTGAGGTAGAGATGGACATAGGAGACGGAAGTGTTGAGAGTCTCTGGGTTAGGCTAAAAGGGGTAAAAAACAAGGGTGATGTCATGCTAGGAGTCTACTACAGGCCACCTAACCAGGTGGAAGAGGTGGATGAGGCTTTTTTTAAACAACTAACAAAATCATCCAAAGCCCAAGATTTGGTGGTGATGGGGGACTTCAACTATCCGGATATATGTTGGGAAAATAACACAGCGGGGCACAGACTATCCAACAAATTCTTGGACTGCATTGCAGACAACTTTTTATTTCAGAAGGTTGAAACAGCTACTGGGGGGAAGCTGTTCTAGACTTGATTTTAACAAATAGGGAGGAACTCGTTGAGAATTTGAAAGTAGAAGGCAGCTTGGGAGAAAGTGATCATGAAATCATAGAGTTTGCAATTCTAAGGAAGGGTAGAAGGGAGAACAGCAAAATAGAGACAATGGATTTCAGGAAGGCGGATTTTGGTAAGCTCAGGGAGCTGATAGGTAAGATCCCATGGGAATCAAGACTGAGGGGAAAAACAACTGAGGAGAGTTGGCAGTTTTTCAAAGGGACACTATTAAGGGCCCAAAAGCAAGCTATTCCGCTGGTTAGGAAAGATAGAAAATGTGGCAAAAGACCACCTTGGCTTAACCACGAGATCTTGCATGATCTAAAAAATAAAAAGGAGTCATATAAAAAATGGAAACTAGGACAGATTACAAAGGATGAATATAGGCAAACAACACAGGAATGCAGGGGCAAGATTAGAAAGGCAAAGACACAAAATGAGCTCAAACTAGCTACGGGAATAAAGGGAAACAAGAAGACTTTTTATCAATACATTAGAAGCAAGAGGAAGACCAAAGACAGGGTAGGCCCACTGCTTAGTGAAGAGGGAGAAACAGTAACAGGAAACTTGGAAATGGCAGAGATGCTTAATGACTTCTTTGTTTCGGTCTTCACCGAGAAGTCTGAAGGAATGCCTAACATAGTGAATGCTAATGGGAAGGGGGTAGGTTTAGCAGATAAAATAAAAAAAGAACAAGTTAAAAATCACTTAGAAAAGTTAGATGCCTGCAAGTCACCAGGGCCTGATGAAATGCATCCTAGAATACTCAAGGAGCTAATAGAGGAGGTATCTGAGCCTCTAGCTATTATCTTTGGAAAATCATGGGAGACGGGAGAGATTCCAGAAGACTGGAAAAGGGCAAATATAGTGCCCATCTATAAAAAGGGAAATAAAAACAACCCAGGAAACTACAGACCAGTTAGTTTAACTTCTGTGCCAGGGAAGATAATGGAGCAAGTAATTAAGGAAATCATCTGCAAACACTTGGAAGGTGGTAAGGTGATAGGGAACAGCCAGCATGGATTTGTAAAGAACAAATCATGTCAAACAAATCTGATAGCTTTCTTCGATAGGATAACGAGTCTTGTGGATAAGGGAGAAGCTGTGGATGTGGTATACCTAGACTTTAGTAAGGCATTTGATACGGTCTCGCATGATATTCTTATCGATAAACTAGGCAAATACAATTTAGATGGGGCTACTATAAGGTGGGTGCATAACTGGCTGGATAACCGTACTCAGAGAGTTGTTATTAATGGTTCCCAATCCTGCTGGAAAGGCATAACGAGTGGGGTTCCGCAGGGGTCTGTTTTGGGACCGGCTCTGTTCAATATCTTCATTAACGACTTAGATATTGGCATAGAAAGTACGCTTATTAAGTTTGCGGATGATACCAAACTGGGAGGGATTGCAACTACTTTGGAGGACAGGGTCATAGTTCAAAATGATCTGGACAAATTGGAGAAATGGTCTGAGGTAAACAGGATGAAGTTTAACAAAGACAAATGCAAAGTGCTCCACTTAGGAAGAAAAAATCAGTTTCACACATACAGAATGGGAAAAGACTGTCTAGGAAGGAGTACGGCAGAAAGGGATCTAGGGGTTATAGTGGACCACAAGCTAAATATGAGTCAACAGTGTGATGCTGTTGCAAAAAAAGCAAACGTGATTCTGGGATGTATTAACAGGTGTGTTGTGAGCAAGACACGAGAAGTCATTCTTCCGCTCTACTCTGCTCTGGTTAGGCCTCAGCTGGAGTATTGTGTCCAGTTTTGGGCACCGCATTTCAAGAAAGATGTGGAGAAATTGGAAAGGGTCCAGAGAAGAGCAACAAGAATGATTAAAGGTCTTGAGAACATGACCTATGAAGGAAGGCTGAAAGAATTGGGTTTGTTTAGTTTGGAAAAGAGAAGACTGAGAGGGGACATGATAGCAGTTTTCAGGTATCTAAAAGGGTGTCATAAGGAGGAGGGAGAAAACTTGTTCACCTTAGCCTCTGAGGATAGAACAAGAAGCAATGGGCTTAAACTGCAGCAAGGGAGGTCTAGGTTGGACATTAGGAAAAAGTTCCTAACTGTCAGGGTGGTTAAACACTGGAATAAATTGCCTAGGGAGGTTGTGGAATCTCCATCTCTGGAGATATTTAAGAGTAGGTTAGATAAATGTCTATCAGGGATGGTCTAGACAGTATTTGGTCCTGCCATGCGGGCAGGGGACTGGACTCGATGACCTCTCGAGGTCCCTTCCAGTCCTAGAATCTATGAATCTATGAATAAAACTGTGACTCTAGTGATGGGTCAGTCAGCCCCTCAGGGCTCTTGATTAACTCCTGAAAACCCCTATCCTCTGGGAGTCGGGTTATTACCAGAAAGGTGATAGTAGTACAGGGCATCCCCTCATTAATAGAGCCGCCCCCTTTGTGTATCCAGCCCTGCCAAGAATAGCAAGGTCCCTAGAGGGCGAGACCTTCACTGTGGCCCATATGTGACTGGAGCAATTGTCCCATGGACACCTCCCTGCTATATAATGTCTGTGTAGCAAACTGACAGCACATGTCCACATGGAAAGGGATATGAGGAATGTACTTGTGAGGGTGCTCCTGCAGCACTTACATGGCCTCACCACTAGAGGGTGACAGAGAGCCATGCTGCATTGGCATGAGTCACATCCTGCTGTATTTTTAGGACTCACTGCAGGCCCCAGATACAAGGTTGGGTGCTCAGACAGAGTTAAGGGGGAGAGTCCATATCAGTAACTAAAGTGTTACAGGCCCCAATGCCAGGGTCCCATCTGCATGCAGGAGGCATCTCAGCCTGGGTGTGAACTCAGCCAGAGAGCTCAGCTGTCTGTCCCCCGCGGGAACCCTCATGGAAACACTGAACTCCAGCCCTTCCCCCCAGTCCAGTGGTAGTCTCCTGTGCACTGAGAGCAGGGAGCGTGAGGGGGAGTCAATTCAGTGATAGATCCTGACTCCGATCAGAACTGTGCTGGGCTTGTTTTCTGCTACTGCTAATTTCTCTCTCCCTGTTGCATTGATCTGCCCAGTGTCTCCCATGGACTTCCTTCGGGTCCATCCCCTCCATGCTCCCCGGTTTCGGCCTGCCAGCTCTTTGGGGGAGAACACAGCTCTCTGCAGGGTGGGTGTTCCTTTTCCAAGGGGGGAGAGGAGAATTGTCCGCTGTGGCCGTGAGAGGCAGGGGCTCAGCAAAACACTAGCAGCCTCGGTCCATTCCCCAACTCCTCAACCCCAATTCTATGGAAGCCAGGGACCCCCTGCTCCCCCTGCACCATCCCCTCCCAGCCAAACTCCTGGAAACACTCGTAGCAGGACCTGTCTGACAGCAAACTCCCAAAGACTCAAACCCTCTTCTCCCCCGAACCAGAGTGGGGAGAGGTCGCGGCTATTTTCTTCATAATCCTTCACTCTATTGTTTGTCTGGCTTCTCAGTAGAGCTATAGAATAACCCAGACCCCACATGGCCGAATGCCAGCCCCAGGGAAATCTCAGGATCCGGGAAGAGCCCAGCTCCACCATTGTAGCTTTCAGCAACGGGACAAATTCTCGTGGTCTCTGGATGCAGGGATTTCCTTGCCCTTGGACGTCTGTGACATGAGCCTGGGCACCCAGCTACTTTGTTCCCACTGCGCTGAGCTACTGAGCGTCTCCTGGGAAGACAGGCCAGCCTCCTCTCCCACTCTGGTGCAGCGCTGACCGCATCGCCCTCTTCACAGCTGGGCTTTGTGCTGAAGGGATGACCTCATGGTGCGCAGCTGGGATGCTCTCCATGCATCTTCGCTTAGTCCCACAGTCAGGCAGTTTTTTACCTCTTCCACATCTCGATGAAAGTCCTTTGCTAGTGGATGGTGTGAGGCAGCCACTCCGACAGGCTTCGCAATCAGGAGGTGTGGGGCAGAAATATCTCTAATTTTCAGTCTCTCCTCTGTCAGGTTGGTTGCACAATCAATCATCTCTGGGTTTCCACTGCACGTGGGGTCTCCTACTGTCTTCTCCCACTTTGGGATCAGCGAGCTGCAAGTTTTGTACGGCTCTGCTTTGATTTCTGGATTTCACTGTGGTGAGAATCTGCTAGTGGGAAGGTTCTGATTAGAAACTTGGAGCTGCTTTTGATTTGTGACCTTTTCCCTGGTTAATTTATTGTTCTTTTAGTTCTTTGAGTTGGGCTCATTTCTGAGATCTGGCTCTTAACTCTTCCCTGTCCCTCCTCTACTCTTATCCCTCCTTCCTCCGCTCTGCTCCTCCACATTCAAGTCAGGCAGGTTCCTTCTCTTCTGTACTCCAGCAGGAGGTGCACCAAGCACACAGGAGAGACAGCATTACATATTCAGTCGCTCTCGGGGGACAGAGCATGTGCAATCTGGTCAGCACATATGAACTGTGTGAGGATGGAGCATGCTCAGTGCAGTTGGAATCCTTTGAGAATTTGGGTGCCAGACTCTAGGAAACCTCTCCTGAGCGTGTGTGAACTGTGATTTTCCCAAGACTTACAGAACTTGGCTAACTTTGGGTGGCTGGTAAAACACACACGTTTCTGACCCAGGGCGACCCTCCCTGCCACATTTCAAGTCCCTGCTCCAAAGCAGAGAGCTTCTCAAGGAAACAGTTTGAAGAATTTTTAATATGGGCAAAAAAAAAGCGTTTCCCCTGACTTCGTTCTCAGATATGGCTGGAGCATTTTAGCTGAACCCTTCCAGCAATCGTCAGCCTGAGGCAGGTGCCTGGCATGAAACATTTCAGCTTGATCCGTTAAAGTTTGCCCGACTTTAGAGCAGCTGAAAACCAGGTCTTATAACAGGAAGTGTCAGGCAACCTTACCTCTAGGCAGTGCTACTACCAGCCCCACCTCCAATCAGGGGACACCAAGAGAACCCACTGGAAACGAGAAGATGGAGACAGCCCCATGTGCTGTACACGCAGGCCACAAGCAATGTTCTGTGGGGCACAGTTTGAGAAGCCCTGGTCTAGCACAATCCCTGGGGGCAGAAGCCCCCATAACAGCTCCCAAAAGCCAGGAAGGGGTAGAACACACCAGCAGGGGGACTGAGGTGATAGTGGCAAACATCCTGTTAGTGCCACTATACGTTTTGTGGGTTTCCATAGGCGGGATGAGCTAAATGCAAAGAAAAGGGTGGGGGCGGGGGGGAGGGCAGAGGAGGAGGGACAGGTGTGGAGGGGACCTGAGTGGAAGTGACTGTGGGTGTGTCTACACTGGAGCTGGTGGTATGATTTCCAGTGGGGGTAGGCACACCAGCACTAGCTCTGATCTAGCTAGCGCACTAAGAACAGTAGCGTAGCCGCGGCAGGAGGCACTAGCCACCCAGAGGACATACAGGGGTCTTGGACAGGATTGTGCTGTTCGCACCATTGCGGCTACCCTTCTGTTTTTAGGTGCTAGCCATCAGCGCTAGTGAGGGTTTATCTGCAAGAAATGACACCCCTGGCTCCAGTGTAGCTGCATCACCTGGGGCGGAGGGGGAGCCTGTATCAAACAGTACAGGCTAGAGAGAAAATTCAAGTTTTGCTTGGACTGTCCAGGGGTCCTTCCCCAGCTGGCTGGAGTCTCTGGCTGCGGTAGCTGCTCTCTGCAGTTCTCCCCCAAGGTCTCGTGGTGGGCAGTAGGGAAGGCACCGCCTGGGTCCTCTAGTGCAGTGGTTTCCAAACTATGGGTCACGACCCAGTACTGGGTTGCGGAATGGAAGGCACTGGGTCACAGTGGCTCCGGTCAGCACCGCCGACTGGGCCGTTAAAAGTCCCGTCGGCGATGCTGTCCAGCTGAGGCAGGCCAGTCCCTACCTGTTCTGCAGGGCTGCCCGGGGGGGGAGAGAGGGGGCAAGTGAGGCAATTTGCCCCAGGCCCCGCAGGGGCCCCGCGAGCCCTGGCCGAGAATCCCTTCCCTGGCTACTCACCCGGTGGCGGTCCGGGTCTTCGGCGGCACTTCGGCGGTGGGTCCTTCAGTGCTGCCGAAGACGCGGAGCGAGTGAAGTACCCACCGCCACCGCCGCTGCAGACACGGAGCGCCGCCCGGTGAGTACAAGCGCCACAGCGGGTGGCGCCTTTTTTTTATGTCCGTTCCCCCACTTTGCCCCAGGCCCCTGAATCCTCTGGGCAGCCCTGCTGTTCTGACACCGCGCTGCACCCTGGAAGCAGCCAGCAGCAGGTTCAGCTCCTACGCGGGGGGGGCCACGGGGATCCACACGCTGCCCCCACCGGCTCTGCACTGCCATTGGCCGGTTCCTGGTCAATGGGAGCTGGGGGTGGAGGGGCAGTGCCTGCGGGTGAGAGCGGAGCGGAGCTGCTTACGTGCCTCTGCCTAGGAGCTCGACCTGCTGCTGGCCGCTTCCAGGGTGCAGTGTGGTCCACGGTGCCAGGACAGGCAGGAAGCCTGCCTTAACCCCCCCGCTATGCCACTGACCGGGAGCCGCCTGAGGTAAGCCCATGCCCCAATCCCATGCCCCAATCCCCTGCCCCAGCCCTGAGCCCCCCCAAACCTGGAGCCCCTTCCTGCACCCCAAATTCCTCATCCCCAGCTCCAGCCCCACCCCAGAACCTGAACCCCCAGCCCAGAGCCCTGACCCCCTCCCGCACCCCAACTCCCTGCCCCAGCCCCGAGCCCCCCCAAACCCAGAGCCCCCTCCTGCACCCCAAACCCCTCATCCCTGGCCCCACCCCACAGCCCTCACCCCTGCATCCCAATCCTCTGGCCCAGCCCTGAGCCTCTCCCACACCCCAAACCCCTCATCCCCAGCTTGATTGGGTCACGGGCATCAACAATTTTCTTCAACTGGGTCGCCAGAAGAAAAAGTTTGAAAACCACTGCTCTAGTGCCATACGAGCATGTGGGGGGGGGGTCCTCCCAGGGACAGTTCTGGGTCTAGAGGGATGCATGGCCCCTGCTTTGGCCGCTTCTGTGCCTAGCATGCCTAGGCCCTGCCCCCACTTGGCCTCTTCCCCTGAGGCCCCACCCGCTGCTTGCTCCTCTCCGCCTCCTTCCCCGAGGCTCCGCCGCTCACTTCTCTCTGCCTCTTCCCCCAAGACCCCACCCGCCTGCTGCTCACTCTTCTCTGCCACGTCCCCCAAGGTCCCCCATTCTATACTCGCTCCACTCCACCTCCTTCCTGGAACAGGGCAGGCCATGGGGCCATGCCCCCATCACCTTTTCCTGCCTTATGCAAGCGACAGGAGATGAGGGGACAGAAGAGCAAGCGGTGGAGGGGCGCCTCAGGGGAAGAGGCGGAGCGGAGCGCGGGCGGGGCCACGGTCCGGGCACCGGTGGCCACCACAACTTCTATGGAGCTTCGCTTCGGGCACTCCAAAGGTGGTGGCAGGCTGGCATGCCTCGAGAGGGGTGACCCATGCCACATCCGTGGCATTTCCCCCCTACATGGCTTAGCCTCCCCTGGCCTCTTATAAGTGCCGCCCATGCGGCTGAGTCTCAGTTAGCACCATCCCTAGGAGACGAAGCCTGCTGATCCGACCACAGCCCGCTAGCCCTAGGCCCAGGGGGAGGAGCCTTGCTGATAGCTGACATCCAGCACAGTCCACGCCCTCATCCCCTGCACTAATGACTGGGGACCAGCTCCACTGTCTCACACCAGACCCAGGCCGGAGCCCTCTGAGATCCTCTGCGAACACTCAGGGAGACGCTGGCTGGGCGCCATGGTTTGGGGAGGGGGAGAGAAATGTCTGATAGTTCATCTCTTGCAGGCAACGTCTCCATGCTGACTGAGATGCTGCTCCCACGCCCTGGCAGCGCTGGGATGGTAAGGACATTCTCTCCAGCCGCTGGGGTGAGCGAGGGGATGCTGAGGTCCTGGCAAGCCTGCTCTGGGGCGGGGCTCCCTGTGCTCCTGGGGCACTGCTGGCATCATTGGATCCCTCCCAGGACCAGACTGTCTCAGCGACTAGGCAGTAAAGTGATGGTGCTGGGCTAGGCCTTTTACCTAGGGGCTCTGCATAGGGGACCCTGTTCCCCTTACATGGGGGACCTGCGTGTTTCATGGTGACCTTGTTTCCAGGCGGTGACCCTGGGCTCCAAGAACACTGGTGTCAGCCTCACAGAGGGGCACTTCCCTGCCGCTAGGAGGGGATGCCCCTTCCACAGCTGCCTCTCCCTGCCTGCCCTCTGGGAACGGCCTGGCAGCCTCTCACCCATGGTGCCTCGCTGACCAGAAAGAGCCATGCACGTGGGCATGTGTCCACATAGCCCAGGGAGTTCCGCCAGATGAGCCCTGTTCAGGGGCAGGCCTGGTGCGATCCCTGCAGGCTTGTCTACGAACACATGGCTCGGTGAGCCTGGTGTGAGCAGGGGATGGACGGACAGATACAGACAAGCAAACGGCCAGCACCAGCAGCAGCATCTAACTTTCATCAGCACTAACCAGTCCCAAATGTGCTTTCCTCCCACACCCCTGATTGCGCCACCAAGCTGCAGGGTAACTGGCCATCCTCAGCCAGTGCCCACCCACCCGTCATCTACCAATGGTGCTTGCTTGGACTCCTCTGATCCCTTCTCTTTGGCCTGTGGGGTTTTCTTCTTGTCCAGCCGGCTGGCTCTCCTCTGCCTCTGAAATGTCTCCCTCTGTCCCCACAGCAGCAGGGTCTGGAGGCTGCAAACTGGTCCCTGCTGACAAGGACAGAGTGTTTGCGAGTGGGAGGCCACCTGGTGGGGAACAGCTGTAACTACGTGCCTGACATCACCTTCATGGCCTTCATCCTCTTCTTGGGGACGTTCCTCTGCTCCATGACGCTCAAGAGCTTTAAAACCAGCCGCTATTTCCCCACAGCCGTGAGTGTTTCTCATCCCACCCCCTACTCCGCAAGCACCGAGGGCATTGTGAGGAGGGTGCAGCTGTCTCTTCCTGTGCAAGGCTCTGTACATTTAGATGGCTTTGTGCAGAGAGCTCCTGCTCCCCCTGCTGAGTGTAAGCATCTCAGCACATGCAGTACAGCTGCTACCAGCCAGCCATGGCACGAGAGCCCCAGAAATAACCCTGAAAATCAGGAGAATTGCTTTAGAAAGTTATAAAAATCTCCAAGTGTTGCTCAGCCCAGCAACGTCCGACGCCCTGCAGCTCACAGAGGCAGCGCTGGTGACCTGCTGAGTGCTGTGCTCTCTCCTGGTCGCGTGTATCTCACCCCAACACACATACAGGGCCTCCCCCAATAGGTCTCAGAGTGGTGGCACCAAGGGGGTAAGCAACATTATCCCCATTTTACAGACTGGGAAACTGAGGCTCGGAGAGACTGAGGCCAACATTCCCAAATGTGCTTACTGCCTGCAGGCGCCCAACAGGACACTGCTGGCGGTTTCAGGCAGGACACCTAGCAAAGGAGGCACCCAAAATCAGTGGCCCCTTTTGAAAATGTCAGCCAAGCCCACAGTGGGGGGCTGGGAATAGAACTCAGGGCCCCAATTCTGAATGGGGTCAACACCACCCCAAAGAACAGTTGGGGAGCCCGCCTCAGTAACACTGGGCTTCCCAGCTCCCACCAGACAAGAAAGAAGTGCTATTTAACCTTCCTGGGTTCCTCTTTGGGGTTGGGGCTCAGCTTCACCTTCATCCTGTCCAAGAGCGATTTAGTGCATCCACCAGAATTATTCGCCCTTAATCAAAGCTAGCGGCTTCCCCTGGTAGTGGGCTATACTGGGCACACGTGGGAGACTGGCTTTATAAGGAAAGGCAGAGAGCCTGGGCCTTGCTGCTCACGATCCACCAGACTTTATTCCACACTCTCCATAAATAACCTCCCCCAGCTTCCTAGTGAGCCTTCTGCAGGGTCGTAGCCCAGCAGTCTGTCCTACGCTGCCAAGTACTATCATTAGAACTAGGTTTCAGGGGTAGCCGTGTTAGTCTGTATCAGCAAAAAAAACGAGGAGTCCTTGTGGCACCTTAGAGACTAACAAATTTATGTGAGTCTCTAAGGTGCCATTAGAACTAGCGGTAGGGGACATTCAAAACACTTATTACCTCATCTCCCGCATTCCCTCCATCCCAGTGCAGGGGGTCACCAAGATCTCTTATGAGAGCATGAGCAAGTGCTAGCTTTGTTGTGTGATGTCTCTTGCTTTTCATTGTGGGGTGTTTCTGGAGGACAGGGCCAGGGGTATCTCTGGGATGTGCAGATTCCCCCCCACCCCACCCCGAGCACACAACAACTAAGCATGCGTAAAACACAGCATGGCCCAGACCGGGTCCCAGATAGCAAGTGGGACACCTTTTTCCCTGGGGATGGAGGGCTGTAGTTGCATATATAAGACAAAGACCCTACCAGCAGGACAGTCCCTGTAATATTGAGAGGTCTGATCGCCCTACCTGGGGGTGTCTGATAACTCCCTCCCAATGGCTTTCTTTGCTCCCTTAGCTGAGGAAGCTAGTGAGCGACTTCTCCATCATCCTGGCCATCCTCATCTTCTGCGGGATTGATGCCATTCTGGGGCTAGAGACCCCCAAGCTCATCGTCCCCAGTGAGTTCAAGGTGAGAACTGACTGGGTAATGAGTGGGGGAAAACAGAGGAATTGCTGGGAAGGGGGGCTCACGGATGCCTGGGGAGAAGCGATGGAATGTGGGGAGCTGGGATGATGTATATAGGCAGTGATAATGGATTTGGGGGGAAGGAACTGTGCATGGGGCACCCACGTTAGATTCTGATGCAAACTATGCATCAGGTATAGAGGCTTTTGGCAGAGCCCATGTAGACAGGGCTGCCTGTGTGCATCTTTACTGCCAGTTCAGGGGTGCAGCGTGTGGCAGGTCACAGCATGCAAAGGGACATCCAGGTCCCAGTGGCCAGCCTGCATTGCAAACTGGGAACTGCATTTTCTAAAGGCCTCACCCCCCACATTGACAGTGGAGATGGCTGCACTCTGCTCTGCTCCACGCAGATCAGATGCAGCCCTTGGGTTCCCATGTTGTTGCCTTTCATCCCTTGGGTGGGCGAGATTTGCGAGCCCTTACTCCTGTGAGGAGCCCTCCACGTTTCTCTCTCTGGGCCAGAGCTGGAGAGCATATTCCTGGATCCAGGAACGCCGCCAGCTTTTCCGCTGCCCTAGGTGGCGGAAGGTCCCGCCGCCGAAATACCGCCGCGGTTGCCGCCCCCCAAATCGCAGCGCCCTAGGCGACCGCCTAGGTCGCCTAATGGGTTGCGCCGACCCTGCCTGGATCACAGCCCCAAGGTTGACGCTGGGGATCCACAGGTATGTGCCCAGCAAAGCTGCCCAGTAGGCTGTCCATAGACCCACTGAGTAGTTAATTAGTCCTACTTCGCTTTGGGTTGACTTGTTCTTGCTGCAAAGGACACATCATTCCTGCCGCTGCTCAACCCCAGGTGCTGGAAGTGCTGCAGGGCTCATGTTGTCTGGAGACTGGATGGCTCAGGCACTGGTGCCCACAGGCAAAGATGAGTGATGCAGCTGCCTGGGGTCCCATGTCGCCCCTCACTCGTAACCCTGCCTGCCAGCCAGAGCCACGCCCCAAATCCCTCATCTCTGCTCTCCATGGTCTCCAGGCATTGTTACAATGGGCCCCCAGCCTCGAGCCAGCCCTGGGCTCAGGTGACGGGTAATGAAATACAAGGCGTTCGCCTTCATACTGCCTCACAGCTTCGCACCCAGCTGGAATTGGAGAAGCTGGAAGCTGTTACCCTCTGATCATGGTGATCTGATCCTGACATGAGCTGAGTCCCTCAGTCCAGCATCTAGTGAGCCATCCACCCTACAAACTCCTCCATTGCAAGTGGCATGAGCAGCCGCCCTTGCTGGCAGCCTCAGCAGAGAATCCTGCATGGGCCATGGAGAGTGAGGCCCCTAGCAAGACTGCGGGTGGTGGTGAGTGTGACGCCAGCCCAGCTGCTGGCCCCACTCTGTGGATCTAGGGCACCACTCCATTCACTGTAAAAACAAAAGGGGGGATTCCATGCTGCCCAGTTCGGTGCTGCTCTGGACCTGCCCCCTCTGCTCCAGGGTTTGGATGGGCCTCTGGGGGACCTGCTGCTATAAGGCCTGCCCATCTAATTCCCTCTACCCCATGGTCTTGACTCATCTCCTTCAGCACTAGAATTAGAGCAGGACCAAGGAGCCCTTGAACCTGCTCAGCAGCTGGAGCTCAGGAGCCCACATGCCAACAGGGCTGGACAGCTTGTTGAGACTCCTCTGCAGAGCTTGCAAACTGCCTGGGAATCCAAGGCAGCCCTCAGAGCATAAGGAGAAGCTCCAAAGGAAGGGGAGACCTTTGCTTGAGCTCCCCTTCCAGACGGTCGGGTTCAGACGGGTACCTTGCAGACTGGGAGTGTAGGTAGTAAGGGATCCACCGTCCCAGGGCCCCATGCTCTGAGGCCAGAAACCGTCTCCAGAATTGTCCAGCCCATCACGGAGGTCACAAAGAAAGGAAGAGAACAAGAAATGGCACCTGAGAACTTCCCCTGGAGAGACCGTGCCTTTCCTGGCTGCGAACTCAATGCCCCCTTTGTCACCTGACGTCCCGGGCAAATTAGTAACATAAATCTGTCACACCTTCTGAGTCACAGCATCAGCTACACCTGGGCGGTGCAGGAATAGGGGCCAGATTGACAGCCCTGGGGACTGACCTCATTATGTTAGCCATGGAACAAATGGGCAATGGCAGGGCAAGCACCCTCCAGGTGCCAGCATGTCCCATGCCTGCCCAATCCTGGGCCTGCTGAGCTAGTCCAGCCAGGGGGCAATCAGGGAAAGCTGAAGTGGTGGTGTCATGACACGGAGAGCTCTCCACTCACAACGGCACTGAAAAGTCCATCTAAGTCACAGGCCACCAGATGATAATGGCTTTCTATGACCTCTCCCTTCCCCTCCTTCCCTCGCCTGGCCAGTCTGTGGCAACCCTTCTCTTTCCAGGCCTGCTTCTTCACGCTGCCCCTAAAGGTGACATGCAGACACACTCCTCAGTCCCCCACTGGTTGTTCAAACCTCATTGTGCAAGCCAGAGCCATGGGGCTCCGTAACCCCTCAGCTCTCCAGCCCTCTACCCCAACCATGCAGATGGGAATGTGCGGGGCTGCATCCCACCTCGTGCGTTCCCCCACATTCAAGTCGGCTCCTGAGAGCTGGGGGTACGGAACAAATCCAGAATGTGCAATGCTGTGGAGCAGGGAGAATTTTGCCCACATTGGGCCACCTTCCTCCCTGGAGTAACTCTGCTGAGTCTTCCGGGCTGACACCCGAGATCAATCTGGCCCCTGGGTTTTCCATCCAGCTGTTTCCCTTTCAGCACTCTCTGTAATTGCAGGGCCAAGAGGGATCTGCAGAAAACTCAGGAACTGTGGGATTTTATAGCCCCTTACTTTGACATCGCCCTCCCCGCCCAGCTCTGCAGGATGACTTCCTTTCGGAGCTGTTCTTGTGAAGGAGGAGGGGGGAAGCTCCAGCCAATCCCTTGATCTATAAATAACCTCAGCTTAGCAACTGGACCCAAACTAAACAGTCATGTAATCATGCAAATGATGCCACAGCACGCAGCAAAGCAGGAGACACCAGCTCAAGTCTGGGCTTGGGTTCCCTCCCCCTCCAGGCATGGGTGTGGAAAGGAATTAGCAGAGGCTGCAGAGCTAGTGTGCAGGCTCCATGGCGGCCCATAGCTCCCTGTCAGGCGGATTGTGCATCAGGTTAATGAGGGAGCCACTTGACCGTTCTCCAAGCTGGAGACAAAGTGCCACCTGGCAAATGTGGGGGAAATGCCAGGCCTGAGAGGGTTAGGGCACGGCACCCTGGCCTGAGCAGGATGGCTGCTATGACATGTTTTGGCTGAAGGCCAGGGTGTATTAGGACATCTGTAATGATTAGGGCCCCTGGCAGCTTCCCTCAATAGCTCTCAAAGGGTATTTCTTAATTAAAGCACATGCAGCACCCCTGAAGCCAGAAGGTCCTATTATCACCATTTTAGAGATGCTTTCACTGTGAAATTATACGATTTGCCTAGGATCATATTTTGTCAGTGGAAGAGATGGGAATGGAGAATGGGAGATATCTCCCACACTCCTTCTCTAACCACTGTCCCAGCTGCTCTCTCTACCTGCATATTTTTAAAGCACTGGGTCTTTTCGCATTCATCATCTTTTTCTAGATTCTCCATACCTACCTTCTTACCATGGATATAGGGCTCTATTGCATTTGCTCTACTGGGCCTGGTTTTCAGACCCCAGGGAGACATGTAGAAATGTGTGCACAAATTTGTGCCTGATTTGTATGTGTACTGACGCAGGCACCTGCATGGATCTGGATTTGCCTGAACACATGGCCAGACAGACATCTTCACTAGACGGACAGCGCATGGGGATGTGAAAACCAGGCCCACAAAGGCTGCCATGAAACTAGTGTTACCAGCACTCACAATTGCAAATTTAGTATTTTTCTTCAAAGCTCAGCTCCTGGTGTCATGTGAATACAGGACAATCCCAGCTTTCATTTAAAAAAATAAGTGTTGCTAGCCCTCGTGGTGGCAGAGAAAAGCTTGAAAATGTGACTCAAAGGTTTTAAATCCAGCAGGCAAAGAAAAAGACCCCCCCCCCTTTGTAATATTTTCTAAAAATCTTGCATCTGAAGAAGTGAGGTTCTTACCCACGAAAGCTTATGCTCCCTATACTTCTGTTAGTCTCAAAGGTGCCACAGGACCCTCTGTTGCTTTTTACAGATTCAGACTAACACGGCTACCCCTCTGATTCTAAAAATCTTATGATTTTAAATCAATTTTTGTGGGTCTGACTCACGATTTCTGAATGTTGGGTTGGTACCAATGTGAGACCATGGCCTGGATCCCTCCCCATGTGCCGTGCAACAGGAGCAGGTGACTGCAGAGGACTGGCCCCACCTCCTGGGGCAGGACTGATGCTCTTGCACAACAACAGGGAACAGTGGCTGTTGGTTAACGTTAATCAGCTAGAGCATGGCCAGGAGCGAGCGCAGATGGGGCTGTTCACAAGCATCCAGGGCTCGGCTTGGGACTTGCTTACTGCCTCTTGGGGCCTGGCTACTGCCATGGTGCAGAGCACAGATCACCATTCCAGTTAGTCAGGAGAAGCATTTTCCCCCAGGTGCAAAATTGTACAATGGCCAGAGGGAAGGGAGGGAGGGTTTCCTTTACTCTGAAGCATCTTTTGTTGGCCATTGCTGGCGACCTACTGGAGAACCGTCTGGGCCAGTGGTCTGACCTGCCCAGCCCACCCCAATGGGCTGTTGCCCAAAGTGCTCTTTGCCCATTAGTAAGTGCAGTGCAGGATGCTAGCCCTGTAATGTACAATCTGACCTCTTGCACTCCCCATGCAGCCCACAAACTCCCAGCGAGGCTGGGTCGTGTTTCCATTGGGAGTGAACCCCTGGTGGGTTTGCCTGGTCTCCGCAGTGCCTGCCGTTCTGGTCATCATCCTCATCTTCATGGACCAGCAAATCACCGCCGTCATCCTCAACCGCAAAGAATACAGGCTCCAGGTCAGTGTGGGTCAGGCCATCCGGGGCATGGCAGGAGGCTGGCGGTGGGAATCTGGGTATAGTGGGAGGCTGGCAGTGCAGGGCAGACCGGCCCGGGGATGGCGGGAGGCTGGAGGTGCTGGGGATCTAGGTATAGTGGGAGGCTGGCAGTGCGGGGCAGGATGGCCCAGGCATGGCGGGAGGCTGGCAGTGTGGGGCAGGCCAACCTGGGGATGGTGGGAAGCTGGCAGTGCAGGGCAGACTGGCCTGGGGATGGCGGGTGGCTGGCGGTGCAGGGCAGGCCGGCCTGGGCATGGCAAGAGATTGGCAGTGCTGGGGATTTGGGCATGGCAGGAGGCTGGTGATGTGGGACAGGCCAGCCAGGGGATGGCAGGAGGCTGGTGGGGTGGGGCAGCTTGGCGTGGGAGGCTGGCAGTGCAGTGCAGGCCGGCCCACGCATGGCGGGAGGCTTGCAGTGCAAGGCAGGCCAGCCCGGGCATGGCAGGAGGCTGGCAGTACAGGCAGGCCAGCTTGGGCATGGCAGGAGGCTGGCTGTGCGGGGCAGGCTGGCCCGAGCATGGCAGGAGGCTGGCGGCGCGGGGAAGGCCGACCTGGGGATGGGAGGATGGGCTGTATTAGAGGGAATCACATAGGCTTGTGCCCTGTTCAACACCTTGCGGGTTTCCTTAATCCCAGGGCTCCAGGGAAACAGTCGTGTCTGCCCAGAAATTGGCAGCCGGTAGGTTAAATCCCATCTGTTCTAGGGGCTCTGAGGGGTGGGGCTCGGGTTGCCAACTTTCTAATTGCACAAACCCATACACCCTTGCCCTGCCCCCTTCCCCGCCCCTGCCCCAAGGCTCTGACCCTTGTCTAGCCCCTTCTCCGAGGCTTGGTGTCCCACTCACACCATCCCCCCTCCCTCTGTCGCTCGCTCTCCCCCATCCTCACTTGCTCATTTTCACCGGACTGGTGCAGGAGGTTGGGGTCCAGGAGGGGGTGAGGGTGTTGGCTGGGAGTGCGGGCTCTGAGGTGGGGCCGCGGATGAGGAATTTTGGGTGCAGGAGGGGGCTCCGGGCTGAGGGGGTGGGGCCAAGGGCTTCAGAGTGTGGGAAGGGGCTCCGGGCTGAGGCAGGGGGTTGCAGTGTGGGAGGGGGTATGGGCTCTGGGCTGGGGGTGCGGGCTCTGGGGTGGGGCGAGAAATGAGGGGTTCAGGGTGTGAGAGGAGGATCTAGGCTGGGGCAGGGGGCTGGGGTGCAGGAGGGAGTGAGGGCTCCGGCTGGGGTGCGGGCTCTGGGGTGGGGTGAGGAATGAAGGGTTTGGGGTGCAGGTGGGGGCTCCAGGCTGGGGCAGGTGGTTGGGGTATGGGAGGCGTTTCAGGGTGAAGGCTCCAGGCAGCGCTCACCTCGGGTGGCTCCCCAGAAGCGGTGACATGTCCCTCGGCTCCTACGCGGAGGCATGGCCAGATGGCTCTGCGCATTGCCTCTGCCCGCAGGCGCTGCCCCCACAGCTCCCATTGGCCGCCGTTCTCGGCTAATGGGAACTGCAGAGTCGGCGCTTGGGCGTGGCAGGGGCAGCACATGGAGCCCCCATGGCTGCCCCTATGCCTAGGAGCCAAGGGACATGTCACCACTTCCGGGGAGCTGCATGGAGCCGAGTAGGGAGCCTGCCAGCCCCGTGCCAACTGGACTTTTAACGGCCTGGTCAGTGGTGCTGTCTGGAGCCGCCAGAATCCCTTTTCAACCAGGCATTCCAGTCAAAAACCAGACACCTGGTCACCCTAGGTGGGGCTCCCTGCAGGCTCTGATCTGGAACCTTGCCCTAATGCACGGGGGGCAGGGCAGGGGAGGCATTGAGTGCAGGGCCCCTGCTCTAGGCTAGTCTCCCAAGCATTGGTGTCCAATGCAGTGTGAAGGGCTGGATTATCACGGGGTCACCTCCCCTGGGTTAAAGCAGATCAGACAGGAAAGGCTGATAATGCCAGATCTCCATGTTAACAGGAGATGCAGCTTGCTGGTATTGTGTAGTGATGGGCACAGTGAGGTCTGTCTCTGAATGGAGTTCTGCCTCAGCGAGCCAGGCCCGAGAAGGGGGATGGGTGCCTGCAGAGCTGGGGAGGGGCATGTTGCAGCTGCTCCCCAGCCCAATTTCTATCAGCATGAAGAATCTGGACTAATGCAAAACCAAATCCAAACTGTGGGCTGTCTGTGGGCTGGTGAAGGGCTCTCCCTGGGGAGTGCTGGGCCCTGCATGCCTGTCCCTGCATTTGGGGACATGGTGAAATTTGAAAACAAAGATATTATGCAAAATCAATGCACTGGGGGGGGCGCTTTCTTCCCCCCTCCCCTTGTCAGAAGGCAGGGAGCCAGGAATTCTCCCTGCTAATTGCCTGGTGGAGGCTCTCAGCCACTCAGGGACTGATCCTGTGAGGAGCTGAGAGCCTCTGGCAAGGTGCTGAGTACCCTCAGTTGGCCCTGAAGTCACTGGGAGATGAGGGCACTCAGCACTTCCCAAGATCGAGCCCTTAGCTTGGGCCGCGACAAAGCCCCTAAATCCACAGAGGCCTCTAAACACTGCTCTCCTCATGACGTCCCTCTGAGCCCTGGGACCCCTGGCAAAGCAAGGGCCAGCTCCTCCCATCATCCAGGGAAACAAGGGCTTCCCCAGAGCCTTTCATGCTAGGATCTCAGCCCGCTTCTCCAACGCCAGGCAGCGTTGTCAGCTCCATTTTACAGCTGGGAAAAGTGAGCCCCAGAGAGACTAGTGATTTGCCCAGAGTTACACAGTGAATCAGTCAGGACTAAATGCCCAGTTTCCTGCCTCCCAGTGTCCTGATCTAAACACTAGGCCACACTGCCTCCCAAAGACAATGCCAGCAAGGGACCTTTTCTTTGTGCTCCTCCCCTAGTCTCCCTGTCTCAGCTGCCCGTCTGTCCCTAGCATCCTGTGGCATCATTTGCCACAGGCACTGACATCCCAGCTGAACGTACTAGCAGGAACCTGTCTGGTTGAGAGAGTGCCAGCTTTCTCTCTGACACTGCTGTGTCGCTTGGCCCCTGGCCATCAGGGCGCCTTACCCAGGGCTGGGCCCTGCTGGCACTTGTTTTTCTCATGAGGTGTACTGAGGTTTTCCCTAACCTGCTCACACAGGCAGAAACTCAGAGCCAAGGATGAAGCCTTCTCCAATCATCAGACCTTGTGCTAAGACAAACAGGTTCACTGGGCCTGGGAACGCACCTGGTTTTGCTCAGCTGAGCTGGGATTGTGACTTATCCGATTGCTCTTGGAGTGCTTGTTCACCTCCCTGATGCATATCAGCTGCCCTCCGAAGGCATCTCCTATGAGTTACCAGCAGGAAGATACCCAGTCTCCTTCCTCCCTGGAGCAAACCCCTGCAGCAGCTGTTGTGTTAGTCTGACTTCCCTGCCTGCTTCTGAAGGCTGGATAGAAATGGCCAGCTTAGCTTTGGGGAAGAGAAGGGAAATGAGCTGCAGTGCCAGAACTAGGTGCAAGCAAGCCTTAGTAAACAAGCCCTGCTGCATTCAGCAGGAAGCCTCCAGAGGCCATGGCGCAGGCTAGACTCACCCCCTAGAGCCAGATGAATGGCGGCAGAAACGGATTCGGGAATAACTTGGCAGAAAAAAGTACTGAGCTCAGTTCCCTGTGATTCCTGGGGTCAGAGCATAGTGTTTGTTCTTTGGAGATGTCTCCATGTGGATTCCGTTCTAGACTGTGCATGTGCTTCATGCATGTGAGCCTGGAGTCTGGATAGCAGTGTCTGTTGGGGCGCACCTGTGCTGTGCATGTCCTCCCACCCCCTTCCAGCTGACGGAATACCGTCACCATCCTTCATTTCCTGCTTACAGCCCATGGCAGCAAGATGGAACCAAACCTGCTGCCCCTTCATGCTCACTTGTCGTGCAGTGACTTAGGGTTCATTCCCTTAGAATGACATTCTTTTCTTCCTTGAACTTTTGGGGTTTTTTTAACCCCTATTATTGTTTTGGCCCCCCACCACTACTACCTCATATGGCAGACTCAAAGCCTGCCAGTCCTGGGATGGTCCCATTCCTGGCCCTGCCAGGCAGAACTGCTGTTTATTTTGTTTAGGTGAGAGTCCCCCCCCACACACACACCATGCCTGACCGTGGCTCTATCTGCCGGTCCTTCTTGCCAAGAAGGAGAAACACCCGGGAGACATGAGACTAAAACCTTTTCTACTGGAGCAGTCTAGGAGGGGCACTTTGGACCCAGCAGAACGAACATCCAGCTCCAAGTCAGGCCCTTTTACTTCAAAATCCGCGTCATCAGTGCCCCTATCAGCCAAGCTGTGACTCCTAAAGCCAGCACCAGTGTCTATACCCCCACCTTGAGGTGGAAGCCCTTCAGATTCTAATCTCAGACCAGACAGAGAGTACCCACATACTTCCAATAACAACCTGCTGATTATTTTCCAAGAAAGGAACCCAGGTTCTCTTGAAGGAAACCACCTGCTTACAGGCTTTTTACAGGCTCAAGACTGGTTTGTGGTTCTCGAACTCCAGGATGCAAATTTCTGTATCGGGATCCATCTGGCCCATAAAAAGGTCACATTTCACAGTAGGGCCCAACCAGTATCAATACCATGTCATTAACAGTGAGAGTCTTCACAAAATGCATGGCTGTAGTGGCCACAGATGTAAGGAGACAAGGCATTCTTGTCTATCCATATCTAGATGATTGGCTGATCAAAGGCAGGTCTCATCATGATGTTATCACAGCCCTAACCATAGATTGTGACCTGTTCAGGGAGTTGGACCTGATAGTAAACTACAAAAAGTAATCGCTCAACCCTTCACAGAGGATAGAGTTCATAGGCGCTCTCATCAACTCAAATTGGCAAAGGCATATCTTCCAGAAGAAAGATTTCAGTCTATACAGACAATATCCAACAACAAGATACATCCGTCAATTACATTGAGAAGCTGTCTCAAACTTTTAGGCCACATGTCATTTTGCACATGTGACACCACTAGCCCAACTTCACCTATCCCCGTTACAGGACTGGCTGAGGTCAGTGTGTCCCTATAAGACATCAAATGGACATGCATGTCATGATCCCAGCTCATATCCTGCCATCACTAGGATGATGGACAGACTCACAGAATGTGTGGAGAAGAGTACCCTACTCCGCCTCTCCTCCTCGCAAGACACTGATCAGAGATCACATTGGGAACAGGGTAGGGTGCTCACTGGAACCATCTCCAAATACAGGGAATGTGATCCCAGCAAGAGATCGGACTGCATATAAACCTCTTGGAATGCAGGACAATCAGGTTAACCTGCAAAGCGTACCTGCCAGCCTTAAGAAATTCCAGCACACAGAACCCAACAGACAGCACATTTGCAATATATTATCTAAACAAGAGGGGAGTTGCCCATTCCTCACCCCTGTGCCAAGAGGCACTCAAACTATGGACTTGGCATTGACTTCCTAGGATTACTCCAATTGCTCTTATCTCCCAGCAGCCAACAGCAAATTGGGGACAGATTGTCTGCTGAGACAATCATGGTCTCTGAAGAGCACCATCCTCAGACTGAGATTTCACCGGTGGGGAAATTCCACCACAGAAAACATGATGTGTCCAGTCTTTTGCTCCACAGTACATGAGCCCAGGCTGTGTGCAAGACACTGAATCCAGGTCTCATGTATGCATTTCGACCCGGCCCTCTGATATCCAGGGGGAAAGGGAAAATCAGTCAGGATGCAGCTACACCAATCCTGATTGGCCGAGGCAGTTATGGCTGATATCTCGCCTCCGAATGTCAACTCGGCCTCCGATGGCACTTCCAGACCGTCCAGACATAATATCACAGAGCTGAGATCAAATTCTTCACCCAGACCCAAACTCATTACACCTGATGGCCCAGATGCTGGTTGGTGAAGTGCTATTGACTGTTCTCTACAGGTATGAGAAGTCCTACTGCACGGCAGGAAGCCCTCCACAAGGAAAACCTGCTCCTCGAAGTGGAGAAGGCTTTCAATTTGGGCAGCCCAGCACAACCTTGATGCATTGGAGGCCCCTGTTCCCAAGATCTTTGATTATGTCCTGCACCTGAAATTCTCTGGACTCTCATTCAGTTCAACGAAGGTCCATTTTGCAGTGATTTTGCCATGCCATCCTCTCTTCCAGTCAGGCTCAGTATTCTCCCATCCTGCTGTTTCTAGGTTTTTAAAAGGATTGCTTCACACTTATCCACCAATCAGGGAGCTCCAACCTACCTGGGATCTCCATATTGTCCTTTCTGGTCTCATGGAGCCCCATATTTGAGCCTTTTTCTGAAAGCTCTCTACACCACCATACTCTCAAGATGGCCATAACATCAGCATGTGAGCCCTGAACTCTCCTCGCGCACCCTCCTTCCACACATTCCACAGAGATACGGTGGTGGTGAGCCCTCATCCCAAGTTTATTCCCAAAGATGGCTTGGACTTTGAGTTAACTCAATCTATTCATTTTCCCTCCCTCACCCCAAGCCCCGCTGCTTCCACGGAGAGAAAAAACTTCAGACCTTGGATGTCTCAAGGGCTTTGCTAAATTGCCTGGATAGGCCGAAGGGCTTTGTCCTGCCTCCCCTGTTGTGCTTCTGAAGCCATTTCTTCAAGGGAATGTCTACATGGATCACCCAGTGCAATTCAGTCTGCTCTCACATGATCGAGGGGATTTTCCTCTGGGTATCAAAGCTCATTCACCAGAACTTAGGCTGCCTCTTCTGTGAATTTCAGCAACATCCCCATACCTGAGATCTTCAAGGCAGCCACGCAGAGTCATACCCCGCACTTTCATTAAACATGATGGCCCTCAGCGTGGCTGTGAGATAGGACGGCAGACAAAACATCCCAAAGAAGCACAGTTACCACAAGGTGTGTAATTATTCTTTATCCTCGAGGAGTCGGGCTGCTGCTGGGTAGCTGTGAAAATGTTCCAAAATCCCGAATTTTAGCATGAATGATTTTTTGTCTGTAAATTTGTAGTGGAGAGCACATTATATGTGATTCATTATCCCCCTGTTCAGTACATCCAGCCAGGATCAGGGACAAAATGTGACTTAAGCAACCAACCCCACGCCACTAATATAGTGACTAGAGCAGAGGAGGTGAACAGTTTGTGAACAATCCATGCTTTATGGATGATTGTTCCACAGCCAATCCTACTGAAGAATGAATACATTTGCATTATATTGGGATTTGATTACAAATGACAGGCTAACCAGAAAGAGGACTAGGTACATAATTAGACTCTATCAGCTCAAGTCTTTGCAGTGACTATGTTCATCACTGTACAATGCTAGTATTTTTATTTATAAGCCCTTGTAGTTTTCAGACAGACCAATGAACAGAAACAAAAAAGAACCAAAAACCATGGAGAGAAATAGACCATCCATGAATAGTCCCAACAGACAGCGTTAATAGCAGCTACCTTGTTGTGTAGAGACACTGGTTACTGGAATGTAGGGTACACATGCATTCTGACTGGATCAGAGATTGGATCTCATCCTACACCTTGAGCCAATCAGGAACTAACACATTTTTCTTCTGTTTTCATTGAATTACTGAGAGACAGTTGGCTTCGGGGGGGTGAGGGGGGAGGGCAGGGGGAGATTGTTTAATTATTTCCCTGTAGGTTATTAACTTTCTTTCCCCAAATATATATCAAAGGATCATTGTCCACTAGACAGCAAGCTGATTGCCTAATTGGTTGGTGATGCTTGGGGGGGCCAGATTTGTAAAGGTATTTAGGCACCTAAAGATGTGGATAGGTGTCTAGGGGGATTTGCAAAACCCCAGGGCACCTGACTCCCAGCAATTTCCACCAGCAAAAATGAGACCCTTCCCACATGACCATACCATGGTTAAAAGCCTGGAGATAGGCCTGGCCGTGTGAGCTGAAGATAAGATAAGGCTGTGTTAGCCCAAGGGAGGAAGCAAATCCCAGAGTCAAGGGTTCTTCACTGAGAATGTCCTACCCCCAGCCTCTCGCTAGGGTCTGTCAGCTCAGGTGCCTCCACAGAGCCCAACTCCCCTGCAATGACTCTTGACTACATGCACAGAGCTCCTGCTACAGCCAGTAGGATCCATTGGAAACAAGATGTAACCCTTGATTCCCCATTCCCTGCAGGCTGATGTCTCACTGAGCACTGATGTGTCTCTCATTCCAGAAAGGGGCAGGTTTTCACCTGGATTTATTCTGCGTTTCCCTTCTGATGATCCTCACATCTGTGACGGGTCTCCCCTGGTATGTGTCTGCCACCGTCATCTCCCTGGCCCACATAGACAGCCTGAAAAAGGAGAGTACAACTTCTGCACCAGGAGAGCAGCCCAAGTTCCTGGGAATCAGGTATTGTGCCCCCCTCCCATTAAGCAAAACCACCTTGACAATTCCAGCTGGCGTGCTCTCCAAGGGCCAGGCTGACCCTGGAATTCCAGTGCTGAGTCGTGGTGAGCTCTGTGGTGAATATTATTGGTAGAAATCACTAAACAACAAAGGGAAAATGTGTCCTGCTGATGATCTGGTGCTGGAAGTGCTCTGGGAATTATCTTCCCAGCCAACCTGACTCCATGCTTCGGAGTGCAGGGTGCTACAGGAGTGAGGAAAGAAGCTCCCCTTCCCCAGCTCCTCATTGCACAGTTGGCCAGCTGCATTACGGGGGAATTTTGCATTCCTCTAAGGCTAGGTCTACACTACCCGCCTGAATCGGCGGGTAGAAATCGATCTCTCGGGGATCGAATTATCGCGTCTCGTCGGGATGCGACAATCGATCCCTAATCGATGCTCTTACTCCACCAGCGGAGTAAGCGCCGTCGACGGGGAGCCACGGAGGTCGATTTTGCTGCCGTCCTCACAGCGGGGTAAGTCGGCTCTGATACGTCTAATTCAGCTACGCTATTCGCGTAGCTGAATTTGCGTATCTTAAATCAACCTCCCCTGTAGTGAAGACCTGCCCTCAAGCACCAGGTACCAGCCACTGCTGGAGGTTGGGATTTTGGAACAGACGTATGGCTGATGTATAGAAAACCAATGAATGGATGGGCACACAATCAGATCCATCTGTCAGTCTAAGTAGACCAGGGGTAGGCAACCTATGGCACACGTGCCAAAGGTGGCACGCAAGCTGATTTTCAGTGGCACTCACACTGCCCGGGTCCTGGCCACCGGTCCAGGGAGCTCTGCATTTTAATTTAATTTTAAATGAAGCTTCTTAAACATTTTTAAAACCTTATTTACTTTACATACAACAATAGTTTAGTTATATATTATAGACTTATAGAAAGAAACTTTCTAAAAATGTTAAAATGTATGACTGGCACATGAAACCTTAAATTAGAGTGAATAAATGAAGACTTGGCACACCACTTCTGAAAGGTTGCCGACCCCTGAAGTAGAGAGTCAACTGGGAGTTTCGTGTTGACTAGAAAGGTCTGTAGATGCTCTCTACTCACTGGGCAGAGCTACATACTGTGCTACAACAGCAAGTACTAAGTATGCATGGATTTTTTATTACCGGTTTTCACACCATGCTAAGGCACAGCTATCCGTGCAATGAGGCCATTGTATAGGGTGCTTGTAACCCCATACAATTCCTGAACAGTCCGTTGTCACTGTGCTGCAGGAGCCAACGACAGGGAAAAGTCTAGGGCGATGGCAGACGTTTTTTCCTTGACTCTTTGACATCACTTCTCCTTTTGCTATGCCTGGTTTGACTCTGAGGTAGAGAAGTGAAGGCTGGTGCTTCATAGCACCTGGTTCAGAGAAGAATAGCAAAGCAGAACAGGGGCTTCTGCACAAGCCTTTCTCAGCTGATGCCTGCAGCTCCATTTGGAGCACCTGTGTGCAGTTCCTTGCTTTGTTCACATTCAGGTTAGCCCTAGAGGCAAAGCGGAAATGGAGCATTAGCAGAGGCTTAGGGGATACTATGGGCAGGGCTACTTGCAGCTGGGGCATCTTCGTACGGCGCTGGAGCAGTGCACTGGCTGTTCTACTCTGTATCTCTGGCCATAGATTTGGCCGGGTAAGAAGAGCTGTGGTTCAAACATGAAATACAAAGTGTCTAACAGCAGGCGTGTTTGTCTGCAGGGAGCAGAGACTGACTGGCCTGGTGGTCTTTATCCTCACCGGAGTGTCGGTTTTTTTGGCCCCGGTTCTCAAGGTAATAAAGCGTTTTTGGTTTACGTCATTATTACAGAAGTGGGAAAAGGTTGTACTATCAGCACAGAGCCCACAGCGATGGATGCATCACAAATTCTGATAGTCCTTCTCAGTTAATTTTCACACATCTAAGCCCAAGAAAGTACCATTCAACATCCCATATTGTAATGGATGACCTGCACTCCCCCATCATCTTCCAGCCACAGCTCCTCCTCCAATTCACCCCCTCCTGTGCCAGCTTCACCTCCTATTTTCCATATGCAGGCCAGAGACCTCCCTCCACCATCCCCATTCCTGTGCTCATCGAGAGACCACAGCGTGGTCACATTTTACCCTCCTCATACAGTCCCCATACACTCTCCACTCTATACTGTTCCACTACGGTATGTCTACCCTTGGAACGGGAGGTGTAAATTCCAGCCTGAGGAGACATACCCACAAAAATACAACAAAACCTTAGTGATCCTACCTATGATTTGTCATCAGATGGACAATTCAGGGTATAGTGGGGTTTGGGGGCAGAGTTAAGGGTGTTTGTGGAACCTTTATTCAGAATTTCCTGACTTTCAAATATTTGTGCTTTGAAAACATTCTCTTACAGCAGAATTTCCTGGTTTTCAAATATTTGGATTTTGATACCCACAACTTTCTAGCAAGTTGTTTTTTGCAGTAGCTAATCTGTCTTTACCACCATAATGCTATCTTAACCAAGTGTGCTGCATACGAATATATCCAAAGTTTGAATTCTTTATAACTTAAGCAATAACCATAAAACTAAGCTGCTGTGTCTGAAATGAAACAACCAAACGGGCCAGCCATACTTGAAGACTGATCTTATGGAAGATGATTAAATTCCATAAGTTTTTGTAAGGAAAGCTACATCTGACCATGCTGATGCTTCTCACTTGATTTCTCCAGTACATCCCTATGCCTGTGCTGTATGGTGTCTTTCTGTACATGGGTGTGGCTGCTCTTAACAGTATCCAGGTGAGTACAGATCCATGGAGGTCAATCACCTTGACATGTCTGCACCAGTTTCTCAATGTTCTCAGTATGTGGGTTGAATTCAAGGGATGTAACATTTTTGCTCAGTTCTGGCTCTAGCCATATGTTGTGGCATGGGGGCTTATTTATAAACTTGTTAATGTTTGGGGGGGAGGGGAGAGGGTGACATCACAAATGTATTGTGCAGGTCATCCCAAACAAATGCTGATAGACCCCCTATCCCACCACCCCGTGTATTGTCTAAGTGTCCCATCTGTTACAGAAAACCTATTGTAGAGAATTTAATCACACACATTTATTGGGATGATTTTCTGTGTCTTCTCACCAATAAAGGTGGGTGTTTTGGGGTATGTCTACACAGCAAAAAAAAAAAAAAATCCCACGGCAGCAAGTCTCAGAGCCTGGGTCAGCTGACTTGGACACACGCTGCGGGGCTAAAAATAGACGTGTTAGATGTTTGGGCTGGAGCCCGGGCTCTGAGACCCAGAAAAGGGTGTGGATCTGAGAGCCATGTCGCCAGCCTGTGTGAGAAACATCTTCACTGCTATCTGTAGCCCCATAGCATGAGCCCCACGAGCCTGGGTCAGTTGAGCCAGGTTCTGAGACTTGCTGCTGCGGGTTTTTGTTTTGCAGTGTAGACGTCTCCTTAGTTACTGTGAGTCCGTGACTCCTACTGTTCAGGGCCCAATGACCTGGAATACAAAAGTGTCACAATGTCACCCAAAATGTTTGGTATCTCAGGGCCTGTCAGGTCAAGAAGAGGGGCTGGGCCCCATTCTCTAGTGCTACCGAGCTCTCATTTCTAGCCCTGTGCTACACAGTAACAGAGCGCAAAGCTGGGACTTACATAAGCATAGAAAAGCTGTTCCTGGTGCAGGGCTATCTTTTGCCTTTCCTGGGCCCTAGGGTGGTGTGATTTCAAGGGGGAAATTCCACATTTGGAGGGAGAGGAGGGAAAATTTCTGGGGCAGGTTGACAAAAGCAGGGCCGGCTCCAGGCACCAGCTTGGCAAGCAGGTGCTTGGGGTGGCCACTCCGGAGAGGGGCGGCAGGTCCAGCTATTCAGCGGCAATTTGGCGGACGGTCCCTCACTCCCGCTCGGAGCGAAGGACCTTCTGCCGAATTGCCGCCGCAGATCGCGATCGCGGCTTTTTTTTTGGCTGCTTCGGGCGGCCAAAACCCTGGAGCCGGCCCTGGACAAAAGGAGGCTGGTTGGAGCTGCGCCGGGCACTGGAACATTAGAAGAGTCCCATAGAGCTTGATTAGGGAGCAGAGTGCAGGCAAGGCACTCAAAGGTGTATGCTAAAGAAACGTGTCCCAAGACACTGCCATTTATCACGGATAGGCATCACGCACTAAGATGGGTAGAGGGGTGTGAATGGGGATGGATGGATAGATTTTATCACTTAGATAGAGGAAAGGAGATATTAAAAGAACCATGTAATAAATGACATTTATATTACATCTTTGAATGCCTCAACTGCCCTATTGCCAATATTCCAACCCTCTGGACAAGTTCAAACTGCTATAGTTTTTTTTTTGTTTCTGTAGAAAAATGTCCTGCCCCAGAAATCTCTCTTTCTTTCCCTAAATGGGGCATTTCCCCCCAAAATGACCCCACCTTGAGGCATGGGATGGGAAATATTCATCCCAAACCTGTGCCAGGTTGGAAGCCTGGCATTCTGCAAACTGTTAGTGCTAGAAGCTGGAGGTTTATCTGATTGGAAAGGGGAGGTTCCCAGCTTTCTAATGGGGGACACAGCATGGAAGGGTCTGAGATATCAGTCCTTGAAATCACAATATTTATAGAAAAGCTATTTTAGGCCAGGTTTAGATGTGTCTAACATTCCCCTTGTTTGTAGGCAGCCAGTTCCCACTGTTGGACCCATGGATTCACTGTACAAATAAAATAAACACATCCTCTCTAAAACACTCCGAAAATAGCTGGTCTGTAGCACATGTGGCAGATGCAGAATCCATGGCGGGATGGGGGTGGTAGAAAGGGTTTATTGGCTCTGGTTTGGCATGACCTGCCTAACTCACTTGTGATTTCAGCATCCCGGTCTCATGCCAATAAAACTGTTCTGCCCCCCTGCCCATCAGGTATTCCCTATTAGCGGTGGGTCTGTCGAGGGCTCGTATGTTACAGCAAAGCTATTGGAGAAAGGTCTTTAGAGAGTCCTTTACAAATGGCCTGTCCTAGCCCTCGTTTGTCTGTCCCAACTCTAAAGAGAGCTTTGGCCCAGCCAGCATCTAAACTGATCCGAGTGCCTGGTCTCAGTGCTACCGCGCTGGAGGGGCTGTGCTGGAGCCGAGAAGCTGCCAGCACAAGCACTCTAGAAACAGTGTCAGTGTGGAGGAGCTGGTGCCAGGGCGCTTTGCTTTTAGCTGGGACTCTGTCTCCAGGGTCTTTTCATTTTGCTCTTAGCCCAATGGGGCAGTTGCTGTAATGATTAACCCCTCTGTGCTCACTGAACTGAGGGCTGAAATAACAGGAGACAGCTCTGAGAGATGGTATGGTTAGAGGTGACTGGTAAAGGATGAGACGAGTCAGGTTTGAGCCCTTCTCTGCATCATTGTGATGAATAATAAGGCCTCAGAGAAGCGGCAGGGGGAAGGATAAGGGTTTTGGCGGGAGGGGATTTTTAGTTTAGTTTTGCTTTTTTTTAATATTACCTGAAAAGCATCGGGGATATTATCTCCTGTCTTTCCTGGTTTTGCTGGAGGACTCCTTGGATAGCTCAGTGCTGTGGCCTTGGAGCTTTCTCAGCCCTTCACGGAAAGGGCATAGTGTTCAGACTCTTAAAGAGAGAGAGAGAGAGAGAGAGAGCTTCTCGCCTAAGGGTTTGAGTCAAGTGTTAACAAAAACAAGCAAAAGTAGAGTGTAAACAGTCTGAATAAAAATCCCTTCCTCTCTCGATCACTCCGGGTTCACCTCCACGCTCTCTGTGACTTCAGAACCCTGACAGTTCTCCAGGCAGCCATGGAGCCTTCCCAGAACAACATGATTGATAAGACCTTGATTTCTAATGGAAATATAAACAGTGGGAGTCCTTTTTCCTTTGTGATAAAACCCTCCAGGCACAATCCCATTTCGCCCCTTTGGCTAGCTCTGTGGTTCAGGAGAGCCTGCCTCTCTGTTTCTGTCTCTCTCTCTCTCTCACACACACACACACACACACACACACACACACACACACACATGCAGAGCTGAAAGTAAATCAGAGCTTCTGCAAGTGAGTGAAATTGAGAGAGAGAGAGAGAAGAAGAAGAATTTTGTCCTGTGATGTGTGCTTCTGACTGTTGGATGGAACTCCTACTAGACTGCCAGGAGCTGAAGACTGCAGTATGTCCAGTGTTGCCAGCTCTTGTGATTTTATTGCAAGCCTTGTGATAGTCGGTGTTTTTCGTAAAGCCCCAACTCCTGGAGGCATGTAATTAAGAGAGAATCTGTTTTCATTAAAAAAAAATCAACCCCTCTTCCTTGCAGAGAAGCTTGAAATCATGACCAAAGTTAGGGCTGGCAGCACCGCATGTCGTTGGAAAGATTTTCCCCAGGCAGGTTTCCAATCTGAGCTTGCTGTAGGACTTCAGTGGGGTTTATGGCATGTAAATCAGCATAGCAGAATTTTCCTAAAGTGCTCCCTCTTAGTATAGGAAATGTCTGTGGGACTACTTTACCCAGAATCCTTAGCGGGAAGTTGGGGTTGGGGTTTGGAATGTGAAAAGCAAAGCCTGGCAGATTGTAATCTGCAGACCTCAGGGTCTCGGACTCTCCTTACCAGAAATAAATCCCCGAGATGAGTGTAGAATATATCCTGGGAACCTGAGTGTCCTGTCTCATTGCTGGGCCAGGGACTCACCCACTTGGCATCTTGTGACCTGTTTGCCCTTGTTCCATTTCAGTTCATGGACAGAATCCAGCTCCTTCTGATGCCTGCCAAACACCAGCCTGACTTCATGTACCTTCGCCACGTCCCCCTGCGCCGAGTGCACCTATTCACCCTCATTCAGATGCTCTGCCTGGCTGCGCTGTGGATCCTCAAGTCAACCGTAGCTGCCATTATTTTCCCAGTGATGGTAGGAGGTCCTCATATCCGGGCAGTGACAGGCTCACTGTGCCCTGCTAGACTGGGTGGCTTTCTCCTTACGTAGAAGGGGAGCACTTGTTGATCTGCATCTCCCGCCCTGGTCCCACTTTGGTATGGCCCAGAAACAGCCAAGTCCCAGGCCTCGGACAACCCTAGATCCTGTTTCTTGGGCTTCCTCCCTCTCCCCTCCTATGAAGTGCTCACGATTCCCATTAGACAAGGCCCTCCAGGCTTGCTCGAGATAATGGGCTGCCGAAGGGATCAGCTCCCACTCTCTACCCAAGGGTGTGAGAGACCTACAATGTGCCTTGGCTTCCCAGACACACAGCCTGATGCCCTATGTGTAGAACTGCCCTTGATGAGCATCTGGAAACTCCAGCTGCTGCAGGAACTCCCTATTGATTGGATTGGGCCGCCCCGTGCTCTACAATGGTTCCTGTGCAGTCCAAGATCGCAGTACTAACTGTCAATGCCGTGCCAGCTCTGGGACCGAGGCCCCGCTGGCTGTATGTTCTCACATGGCAGCTGAGGGCTGCTGGGATGTCTCTGCTGTCTGAAGGTGGTAACCAGGCCTGGTTTGGAAAGCTTCAGACCTGAAGGGTGGAATCTCCATTGCTGGAGGCATCGAGGGCCTGCTCCTGCTCCTACTGAAGGCAGTGGAAGTGTTGCCACTGACTTCACTGATTGCAATAATGGGATAGGTTCTCAAATGGCGACCTGGAGTGAACTGACATAAGACTCAATCCTACACTGGATGGGGATGTGAGCCACTTCAGTAATAATACTTTGCACCTATATAGCAGCTTGCATCCAAGGACCTCAAAAAATCCCCCACTTAAATACTAATTTAGCCTTGCACCCCTGCAATATATTATCCCCATATTACAGATGGGAGAACTTAGGCACTGAGCAACACTGGGTCTTGCCCTAGGGCTCACAGCAAGTAAATGGTAAAGTCAGAATAGAACTCAGGAGTCCTGACTCCCACTCCCATGCTGTGACTACACTCCCTGTGGGTCACTAATTGTGCCCGTCCTTTGCATGATGCTTACTTGAGCCTTTGGTTTGGCCCCAGCTCCTGGCGCTGGTGGGGATCCGGAAGGCGATGGCGTGCATCTTCTCCCGGCAGGACCTCAGCTGGCTGGATGACATCATGCCAGAAAAAGACAGGAAGGAGGAAGAAGAAAAGCTGCAGAGGAGCCAGGAGAAGGAGGAGAGCGACAGCGAGGATGTAAGTGGGGCAGGAAAGAGCCGTTTGCCACAAATGTCGTTACACAGATACACAGACACACAGGGCGGGGAGGCGTTCCCCTCGCTGCGGGTGGGGATTGGCCTCTCTCACCTGCTGGAGAAGCGCCATCATGGGCACGTTGCCCCTTTGGTCTCAGCCCAGGCAGAGAGAGCTGATCGCCTGTCACTGGGCCTCCATCGGGTCCAGCGAGGCAGGCTGAGTGAACAGACTTGCTGAGGAGGCAGCAACAGTGTGGGGGGAAGAGAGGGAGGAGATGCTCCTTCCTCACCGGGGCTCCTTGGAGAGGAGTGATCCTAATGTATGGCTAAGGAGGGCTCCAGCACAGAGCATCTGAGGAGCGGGAGGGACTTTGGATGGAGACTGTAGCTCCCCCATGAGCGACAGTGCCCAAGAGGCTGCCTCGGTCCCATTCTAACCTTGGGGCCCCACAGCTCACCTCTGTCAGGAGCAGCAGATGCTGGCCGCTCTTTGGAGCTTCATTTTCTATTGGAAAGGCAGGCTGAGCATGGCGGGGCTTTGCTCTGGGTCAGACAGACACAAATACTGCCATGAGGATCCCACTCACAGCCAGCAATACTGCGGGACTTCGGGAAGGGCTTCTCCGGAGCTGCTTCCTTTCCCCGTCTCCCAGGCCCTTCCTGGGGCTGGAGTTACCATAGGAACAAGCAGCCAGGCCTTTCTCATAGCAGGGGATATGACAGACAGTAGCAAAGTGGCCAGCACAGACCTGCTACAAATGCCTGATGAAGCAATAAATTATTTAGTGTGCTAGCGCCAGATCTGGGCAAGGCACCAGGCGCCAGTACTCTCCTCATAGCTCTGAAAGGCTTTGGATGCAGTCCCACAGGACATTCACACAAGGAAACCAGGGAAATGTGATCTAGATGGAATTACTAGTAAGTGAGTGCACAACTGGTTGAAAGATGTAGTCAAAGAGCAGCTATCAATGGCTTGCTGTCAAACTGGGAAGGTGTATCTAGTGGAGTCTCACAGGGCTCAGTCCTGGGTCCACTACTAGTCAGTATTTTCATTAATGACTTGCATAATAGAGTGGAGAATATGCTATAACACTGGTGGATGACACCAAACTAGGAGGGGTTGCATGCACTTTGGGGGACAGGATTAGAAGTCAAAACCACCTGGACAAATTGGAGAATTGGTCTGAAATCAACAAGATGAAATTCAATAAAGATAACTGCAAAGTAATTTGCTTAGGAAGGAAAATCAAATGCACAACCACAAAATGGGGACTAACTGGCTAGGTGGTAGTACTGCTAAAAAGAATCTGGGGGTTACAGTGGATCACAAACTCAATATGAGTCAACAAAATGATGCAGTTGTGAAAAAGGCTAAAATCACATCAGGAGTGTTATGTGTAAGGCACGGGAGGTAACTGTCCTGGTCTACTCGGCACTGGTGAGGCCTCAGCTGGAGTACTGTGTCCAGTTCTGGGCACCACACTTTAGGAGAGATGTGGACAAATTGGAGAGACTCCAGAGGAGAGCAACAAAAATGAGACAAGGTTTAGAAAACCTGACTTTTGAGGAAAGGTTAAAAAAGCTGGACATGTTTCATCTTGAGAAAAGAAAACTGAGGGGGACCTGATGATAGTCTTCACACATTTTAAGGATTGTTCTAAAGAAGACATTGATCAATGGTTCTCCATGTCCACTGAAGGTAGGACAAGAAGCAAAGGGCTTAATCGGCAGCAAGGGAAATTCAGGTTAGATATTAGGAAAAACTTTCTAACTCTTATGATAGTTAAGATCTGGAACAGGCTTCCAAGGGAGGTCGTGGAGTTCCCATCATTGGAAGCTTTTAAAAACAGGATGGACAAACACCTGTCAGGGCTGGTCTAGGTTTATTTGGTGCTGCCACAGCTCAGTGGCTGGATTTGATGACCTCTCAAGGTCCCTCCCAGCCCTACATTTCTGTGATTCTGTCCTAAGATCCTGAGGTGTTCCTGGCCGCTCGAGGGGTGGTGGAGGAGACTGCCATCAGGAATACAACAGTATCCGTCAGCCGAGGAGCTCTGAGTGCTTTGCTTTATGAAGCCTCCAGGCAGCCCTCTGAGTTAGGTCTAAGTCCCATATCACAGAGAGGGGAAATGAGGCACAAAGACGATAAGTCCAACATTTTCAAAAGCGGCCTCTCCTCTTGGGAACCTCAATTTCTGGGCATCTATCTTGAGATGCCAGGGCCACCTCCTCAGACGTGCAGAGCACACACAATTGCAGCCGCGGTCAGTGGTAGCCGCAGAGTGCACCACTTCTGAGACGATCAGGCCCTAGGTGGCTGAAAGCGGGCACCCAAGACCAGAGGCCACTTTTGAGGCTGAGTGACCTCCGAAAGCCATGCCGTGCTAGGGCTGGACAGGTAACGGATTTTTCCACTTGCCAGCGATTCCCAAAAAACGTAATCAGGGAGAAAACTAGTTTCAGGTCAAACCAAAAATCAATTATTTTTACCTTTCAGAAAGAAGTTGTTTTGGGTTGAATCAAATATTTCATTTAGATTTTGAGCATTTTTTATGTTTATTTTTTTTAATAATAAAGTTAAAGGAAATCTTGAAACAGAACGTCATTTCCACTTGAAAAATCAAAATGGTTTGATTTTTTTCTAATGTTTTTTGTTTGGTTGGGTTTTTTTAACCAAAACAATTTGGTGAAATCGACATGGATTCACAAAATGGGGCAGGGTCCCCACATCTGCATTGTTCACTGAAAAAAAACATTGGTCAAAGTATTTCACCCAGCTCTGGTGAATAGTTCAGGTAGGACTAGAACCCAGGACTCTCTGATCCCTGCCCTAGCCACATGTGCCATGCTTTAGAGTGAGTTAGTCATACTTATGCCATAGGGAGGACTCACCGCCAAAGCCACAGTAAACACTGTTGTAGCCTGTCTGAGCGAGGCTAAGCGGCAGATTGCAATAGAGAAGCTCACTTAGGCAGACAGCATGATTCTGAGTGAAGAATGCATCTCTCTGCCACTGGAAGTGTAGTGTTTGAATGATGCTCCACAGTCAGTGGACAAGCCAGTAACGCCTGCCTTGGCCTCTGCTTCTTTCATACAGTCTGAATTCATGTACCAGGAAAAAGGACCAGAAATCAACATCTCTGTGAATTAGAGGAATCCAGCCTCGTGGATAGGACAAGGCAAAAGGTGACGGACAGTAACTCACGTGATGCACCTATCTGGGCAGTGGTGAGCCAGCTGTGCTGCTCCTGTCTCTGTGTGTAGTCATAAGGAGCATGACCACCTGCAGCCTCCTGGGGAGTAGCGGGCGCTTAGCACCGCAGAACATCAGGCCCCGGGAAGTCTGTAAGAGCAGGATGGGTCACTCCTGACAGAGAGTACCTTACCTGCCTTAGCTCACAACTACCTCCACACCCTACAGGGCTGGGGCTGGTCCTGCTGCCACATGGAACACTTCACATCCTCACAACACACAATAGGATCTGCCCTCTGGGTTCTCCCTTAGACACCTAGGGCCTGCTTATCCCACCCAGCACAACCAGGGAGTGCCACAGCTGAGCTGGGGTGCGCCTTCTGCCAGCTTCACCTGGGGCATTTGGCAGCGCAGGAGGTGAGTGCCCCTAGGCAGCGCAGTGAGCCAGATGTAGCCAGATCACTTGTTAGCATGGCAGGTGACTGTACCCCGAGTGTTGTGTTCCATTTGGTGGCTGCAACAGCATCCCAGTGGGTGTGGTTCATGCTGTGTACATGGTATGTTCAGCAGCAGGAAGCATGCAGCCCTGCTGACATAACCGGTGCATCTTGCAAAACACTGGCTGCATTGCATGGTGGATGCAGACACACCTAGTTCATTTGGCAGCATCCTGGCACTTGCACTCCTCTGTGCAACTGCAGCATGGCAAGGCTGTTCTTCCAGACAGGCCCAGACCATGAAGCACATGGCAGCAGACCTCCCTCAGGTGCGCCTGCACCATTAGGCAGCCGGGCAGGTGCATTTCAGCAGGTGAACTGGGTCGATCAGGAGCAAACAAGGAATTCATAGCTACAGTACCAGAAGTTAAATGTCTTTGAACACTCCCCTAATCACAGCAGCTGCCACAGGGTCACACAGGCAGGGCAAGGCAGGGCACGTTCCAGAGCGCTGGAAGGAGGCCCACACTGCAGTAGTGGGATTTCTAAAAGTGTCAGAGGAGGAGCAGCTTGTTCTGGAAGGCCAGGCCGAAGGAGCAGAGCACACAGAGCTTTCCTAAAGGCAGCTGCATGGGAGGGCAGGTTTGGTGAAGCTTTCTGAAGGCCTTGCCAACATTTTCAAAGGACTCTCCCATGTGACAGCTGCTGGCCTTCAGTGAAGGAAAGCGGGATGTGTGACTCCCAGGTGGATCCTGGCCAGGCTCCCCTCACCCGGCTGCTGGGGGTGCTGGGGAGTGTCCTAAGTGAGGCAGGAGGTGGGATCAACAATTGGTGGGAACTGAGCAAGGGATGGGGATGAGAGTTCTTGTCTCCAAATGTCTGTCCATTGTGCTGGGGGTTCTGTTTTGTAAGTGGAACAGAGCAGCAGAACTAGACAGCTGACAATTCTTGGTTCATCTAACAAATACCAAGGAAACACAGTCTGCTCTAGTGTCAGCTGGACATCCGCACGGTGACTGGATCAGAGGCATCAATGTCCCTTGCCAATAAACAATAGTCTCATGTGATTTTCTTCCCCCTACATGACTTCTGTGTTGAGCAGGGAGTGTTTTCTGATGGTCTCATGCACGTGGGAAGCAGACAACTTGCATTTCTGGGAAGAGGTTGATCTCCAGAGCTCCATCTACATCCCAGGAACTGAGCATGGCTGGTGCATGGATGGTTTAAAGGGAAGATGCAATGAAGGGAACAAGTGTTTTTAAGCTTAAAATTCTGGAACAAAATGGACAAGGCAGTCTCTCTCCCCCTCACATAACCTGCTGTGCTGGGTGTGATGACATTACCAAATACCTTTGCTGCATAGTCCCTGACTGGATACCATGAGTTGTTTGCAGTGTTGTTATAGCCATGTTGGTCCCAGGATATTAGAGACAAGGTGGGTGAGGTAATAGCTTTTATTGGACCAACTTTCTTTGGTGAAAGAGACAACAGAAGACTTGAAGAAGAGCTCTGTGTAAGCTCACAAGCTTGTCTCTTTCCCCATCCACCTTGTCTCTCTGGACACTGTCACCTAACTCCTGTCTGCCACTGAGTAGCTTAACAAAACCAACAATGTATGTAACTATTGTTCTATTTATTAAAGTGCTGCAATTCCTCTAGTAACTGGATCTCCTGCTTGTGCGCACTCTAGAATCATGCAATTAAAATGAAACCAGAGGCTTTTTGAAACTGGTTCATTTCACTACTTGTTGGATTCTGCATAGTTGGGAAGAACTGTTAGTACCAGTAACAATCTTTCCAATGTCAGAGTCTCACCAAACACTGCTGTTCTCCTACAGAGCAAGAAATAAAGCCACCCCAGCCCGCTCTGTGGTCCTGCCGCATCTCCACTGTCAGAGCGCTCCAGATTTCTCAGAGGGAGCGTATTTGACTAAAAGGAGGCGGCTGGACTCACACTCTACTGCAACTTGTGAAAATCTCTCCCTAGGGCATGTTCAGCTTGTCACCAGAATTCCTTCCCCAGGACGCCCTTTAGGCTCTGGGCAGGGTCCCCAGCACTCAGCCAGGCCACTGCTCTGCAAAGTCTGAGTGGTTTTCCCATTCCACTTCCAGTCCTAAGAGACTCCACCCTCTGACTGGGTCCTGGGTAGGACTCCTGCCCCTTCCCGGGTTGTCAGAACAAAAGGGGAATTAAAACAAAGGAATAATCCCACAGTCGGGTTAAGGCTGTTCCTTCGGGGAGTCCATCAGGCTGTGGCCCTAAACTGAGTTCCCAGGGAAATATAGAGGAATAGTCCCCTCTCAAGGTGAGCTAGCAGCAGTCATCCAAGGAGCTCCTGCCTCCAGAGGTAAAGGTCTGCTCTCCTCCCTGGTCTACCCTCCACTGAGCTGGGTCAGATATTCTCCCTTGTAAGCTCCTGCCTCCACTGGTGACTTGTCTCACAGGTGTGTCAAGGCGAGGCTACCAGAGCCCACATTAACTCGTTAACCCCCCGTTGACCAGCATGGGGTCGGTATACCCCATCACAAGCTCTAAACAGCACCCAGGCACACCCCATGGGAATCCCCAGGAGCAGGCCTCTCAGGGAGTTATTGCTACACCGCATCAAGCTGGGGCTCAGTGCAGACACATTCCATCACAGCTGGCCATAGAATTCTACACCGTGCGCCATGACAATATGGGTGGGCAGGCCATGCGGAGTACAGGTCCCAGCAAAGCTACTGCGTTGAAACGGAGCATGGCATGCTGGGACCTGTAGTCTCCATGGGTTGCATTTCTGTATTAAAGGTGGCGGATGCTGCAGTTTCCTCCATTTTATGCCAAGTAGTTGCAGCTTTTAAGCTGGCACCTTATCATTGTGACTGCCCATGCCACTAAGGGTGGTACCCCTGTCCAGTGTAATATCATGCTGTGCTCTGTCCTTGGGATCCATGGTGAATGGGTTCAGAAGAAAATGGTTTCATAACAGCTCCCCACAAATCTCTTTGTATTGTGGGAAGCAGCAGCACCCCCAGCCCGGAGTTGTGCAGACCACTTCTCACATGATGGAAGCCCAGCATAATGGGCATAGATCTCAGAGCCATCCATACACTGGCATGAGAAGGAAGAAGGAACAAAAATTTCTAACTATGACCTGCCACAATGATTCCTTGTTGTAGCAGGGTGGCTGCCTCCTGAGTGCCCCCTTGTGGCTGGAGTTGGCTCTATGATCCCTGCCTCGGTTTCCCCTTCTCAGGCCCCCTCAGTAAACTCCAAAGTATTTAAAACACAATTCCCCTGTTTGGGTGGAGTCTAATTTATATAATCGTTCACACACTCTCCAGTGGCCCTAAAGGCCACACCCGGCCCTCCTAATTTGTCCTTCCAGGGCTTGGGCTGTTCTTCTCCTTGGTCCCTTTGATTTGCCCTCTACTGTTGCCACACAGAGGGGAACTGAAGTCTTCTATGAACATAACTTGATCGTGTGTCTCCCCTGCAAGTCCACAATGAACACAATGTTTCCAACTGGGCCCAGCCTCTCCATCCAAAGGGTCTGTCTTCTTCGGCTTCTTGCCTAGGATGTGGCCTGGTATCCCAGCAGGGACCCCTATAGGAGCTTTCTAACTCCACCATGCTGCTCTCCTGCCTTCAGCCTTCCCCAGGAACTTCCTTACAACTCTACAGTGTCTGCAGGCATCTGCCAACAGCCATCTGTGGCATCTTCTCTCCCCAAGTCTCGTCCTAGCTTGATTGGGTCCCCTGACCCTCCTTGTTCTCCCCACCTGGGGAGAAAAGTTGCCTGTAGCACAGGCAGGGCTGGGCCCACTTGGCGTTCTAGTACTAGTACCATAGTGATTCCATTCTGCTCCTTCTTTAAGCAGGGAGATTCCACTGGCCAGATTCCTGAGCTGGACGTACTAGGCAATGGGCTAGTGAGTTTTGCTGATTAATGGCACCAGCGCTCTTTGAAAGCTGCCATCACTCAGGACTTATCTGGGGAAACTGTAAATATCTGTGTTCAAATTAGAGTCTATATTTTGATTTCCCTTTGCCGGAGTTCCAGGTTTCCTAATTATTTGTAAGGACAACTGTCATGTGTTGGCCACTAGGTTTTAATTCGTCCTCAGCTCCTAGGGAATGAGACTTCTTCACTTTAGTCTACACCTGAGATAGGTTTCAGTACCTGGAGATCTATATTGGGCCACTGAAAGTAATATAAGACAGTGTTGCATTGTGGGTAGATTATGTCCGATTTCCTGGGATGATGCTTTTGCTTTGTATTTTGTGAATTTCAAACAGATACCAGAAAAAAACTGTATAAAAAAACTGTAGCTTTTCAGGTCAGATTATAGCACCGTCAGGATCTTTAGAGTAGGAGCTGACACAGGAGCTGATGGTTAGCAGCCGTCATTTTCCCCATGTATTACTACTAGAATGCAGCTCAAAGGCTGTAAATGTTTTACAGCAAAAGAAAATCCCTCCATTTCCCAGGTTAATTTG